>NW_025421958.1:0-286854 GCF_011764305.1 Mustela putorius furo
TTTTAGATTCATCATGAACTCATGACCTTCAAGATTCTAATAAAATTTTAATATTTATTAGTTTTAAACTGGAAAATTCCAACTCAGACCTATGTTTAAATATTTAAATTCAAGGAAGGGTGGGGTGGGGATGAACTTATTGAATATCAGTTCATATCTAGGAGACTTAAAACCACTTCAGTGAGAGGTAAGGTAATGATTTAAAACAAACAAAATACATAATAAAACACCACCACCAAGTCAGGTGCAAGGAGAACTGGCAGCCACAAATCACAAACAGAATTTTCTTCCTCTGAACCCAACTTTGCTTATAACACACAGCACAAGTCACATAACACATCACACCTTTTATATACTATAAAATCTAGCACAGTGTTGTCCATATACTAGGTGCTCAATGAAGATGTGATAAATGCACAAAAGAATGGATGGTTCCACTTAACCCCTGTCTAAGCTATGCAACTATGTCTGTTTCCTTGTTCATTACTAAGCTGCAACAGCCAAAACAATGTTGGGAGCCAGGACAGTAAGATATAAAAGTCAGAATATACCCACTGATCTGCTATATCCATACAATGACATGTTATTGAACAATAAAGAGAAATGACATGCCGGTACATACTACAACAGGGATGGATCCCAAAAATGTGAGGCTAAGTGAAAGAAGCCAGTCACAAAGAGCACATATTGCAGGACTCCATCTACATAAAATAGGCAAATTTGTAGAGTAAGGAAACAGGTGGACTGAGGGAGGAAGCCAAACATAGAGTTTCTTTTGTGGTGCTAAAAATGTTCTAAAATTGGGGTACGCCTCGGTGGCTCAGTCAGTTAAGCGCCTGCCTTTGGCTCAGGTCATGATCCCAGGATCCTGGAATGGAGACCTACACAGCTCCCTCTCCCTCTGCCCTTCTCCCCGCCCCCTGCCCCACTCATGCTCTCTCTCTCTCAAATAAATAAAATCTTATATAAAAAATCTTAAAAGTTCTAAAATTTATCAGAGTGCTGGTTACACAAGCCAAATCACTGAATTTTTATGACTGAATTGTATGATATATAAATTATAGCTCAATAAAGCTGTTAGCAAAAAGAAAAAATATACAGTTGCCAATCAAATTGTATTTACACCCATAAGGGAAATACATTAAACACTCTCCACAGGCCTTCCTGGTGCCCCCTTCACTCTGCTAAGCCCAAAAGCATGCCTGCATTCACCAGGACCTAGTCTCCTATATGTAAAAAAGGGATGCCAAGAGCAGATGGTTGCCTGACATACAAGGAGGGAAGAAAACAAAAGAGGCTGAAGCAAATTAAGTCAATGAGCTCCCTGGGAAGAAAAGGGGATGTAGGCAGGAGCTTTACAGCTGAATGCAAACTGAAATGCACAGAAGTAGGAAAAAAGGTAGAACAGCATGGGTTAAGTAAGGCTCTGGTGTAGGCAGATCTGGGCTCTTCCACCTGCCAGCCTCCATTTTCTTTCCTCTAAAATAGGAATAACAACGGTATGGACGTCTTGACATCTCATGAGCGGAGCATGAAGCTGCCAGTGGCCATGCATGTGGAGCACTTACGGCCACTTAACATTAAGGAAGCATTCCAAAAAACTGTCATTGCTACTACCATTATTAGATTTATACCCTTCCTTCAGAACCTCTTACATCACTTAGGACCACATGCCACAACTAAATTATTACTGCCAATATATTCAAATAAAAGATAGCATAGTAGCATTTGTAGATAACTAACGCCATTTTCAAATGGACAAAATGATGCTTTTACAAATGAATCTTACTTACTTTGCCTCCTCTCCTTATGAAAAGAATGTGTAAAACTTACAAATTCTTAAGGTATGTGAAGTTTAATGAGTAATGTGTGAAAAAGATGTAATGAAAAACACTATAAATCCTCATTTTTTTAAAAGTGTTTCTAGGTTAAAATGTAGTTTTAAATAGTCACAGAGAAAAAAATGGCAAGGCTTCACTGAAAAGTGGGTCCCTGATAGGGCTATAAAATGGCCAAGTTTAGCAAAGAAACCTCAGATAAGACATTCATCACATGGGGAAAAAATGTGAAATTACAAAATTTAAGGGAGTTGCCAGGGAAGTATTTGTCCCTGAAAACAATGCTACCTGGTTTTGTTCATTTGTTTTGCTTGGTCGGATTTTCAACTTCTAGAAGGAATATAGGAATATGAAGCCAAAAAAACCAAGAGGAAATCTAACTTTTCAGGTGAAAAGCCACGCAACAGAACTGAACAGACTAATGTTTTCATTCTTGGCTACACATTAGATTCACCAAGGAGCCCTTTAAAAAATATCCGTAACCAGTATTTAATGGGGCTGGGGGCCGAGGGAGGAAGGATGGGAGAGGGTGAAGGCCCAGGTAAATCTAGAGAGCAGCTGCAGCTGCGAACCATGGAGCTAGCCGGAAAGCGTGCATGCCGGCAACAGTAAAGCCTGGCAGCACACCACAAGGACAAGCAACAGCTGGCGGATGAGTACTTTTTGATTAATGCTTTGCAGTCTTCTCCTTTGAACTGTGTTGTGGGAGGTCTCCTCATTACAAGACTAGTATCTCTTCCAGTTATCTCATCACCTTGTAAAGTTAAACAGCTTTCCAGTGTGCCTGGAACGCCCACTGAGAAGATCTGACCGCATCAAGTACCTTTGATGAGATTCTAAAAGACAGGATTCACCATTTAGCATAACACCTAATGTAAGCAATTCTTCTTCAAAAGGAGAATTTAGGTTTACTGAAGCAGAAAACTAAAAGCCTTTAATACAAAGCTGTAATTAATGGGTATTATAAATCATAGCAGCGCATCTATGATTTCAGGTTTGTGGGATGCCCTGCGTGCAACACACAGCAATTCAACAAAAAGTGGCCTCCTGCATATAATTGCCTTTCTTGGGGAGAAAACCAATTTGATTCCAAAGAGGCTGAAAAGAAATGCAGATAATTACACACACTTACAGCACAATTGCTTTCTGCTCTCTAAGCAAACTTTTAAAAATGTGCTTTTATTTTAAGCAAAATAATTTTCCTGTAACTATCCTTTTTTTACATTCAATCTAACAGAATAGTAAGGCCAAATTTTGTCATTTGCCAATTACAGATTTAATTAATTATTCTGATACCTGAACATGCCTAGATTTGGTACTGACTAAATTCCTCTATTCCCCCAGCAGAATGATGTGTTAGGTAAAACTGTCCCAACATAAAAATGCAAATCAAGAAGGATTTGACAGGTACCACAATATAACAAGCATCCAGGGTACCCTACTAGGCACCTACTGTAAGATAACAGACTAGCAATCTCTACTCTACACCTGACCTTCACTTAGATAGGAAAAGGCCAGCCTTAGGCAGAACTTTGCTTTATAAGAGGCCTCTTCAGAGAACCCTGTCTGCCCTACTTTGCAAAATCACACCTATGGCTCCAGTCTCTCCCTCTAACCCACATCAAAGTCCTCTAACTGGTAACTGACACCAGAATAACTCCAGTTTAAAGCCTTCTTTACAGTTTTAAAATATTACCATGTCAACAAAGATAGTTCTCCAGAAATACATCTCCAAACAGATGCTCCATAATAAGATATTACCAAAAGCTGTACAATAACTTGCATCTTTTAAAATGCTTAGCCTAAGTGTCCCTTTGTCTCATATGTTTTGCCTTTTTTTTCTTTAAGATTTTTTATTTATTTATTTATTTATTTATTTATTTATTTATTTGACAGAGACACAATGAGAGAGGGAACACAAGCTGGGTGGGGGGGAGGAGGGGGGGGAGAGAAGCAGACTCCCCTCTGAGTAGGAAGCCCTATGTGATGTGGGGCTTGATCCTAGAACTCTGGGAACTCTTACTGAAGTATATGCTTAATTTTTTTCAAAAAAAACCAAAAAGGTAATTTCATAATTTACCTAGTGCAGCTTGACTTTGTAACCCTTTGCAAAAGTGAAAGGATGCTCATAATTGTTTATTCATTCTCCACTAAGTGTAAAGCACAAATGACCACTGGACTTGGCCTACAATGCTGGGATTTTACCTGCACCAGGAACAGACCTGGGCAGCCCACAACAGAGACACACCTATTTGAGCAGAACACTGGATAGAGAGGGTCAATCTTTTCCTTCACCGTCCTTCCAATCTTAGTTTCCTCACCTTCCCCTACTCTGGACCTTCCACTCTCCTTAAACTGCTCTTCCATTACCAACTTTTCTGTCCAAGTCTGAACCCATTCTACTTCATTCTTTTTTCACCACTTATTTTTCCTCCATATTCTCTAACTTCCTCTTCCTTTTCTCCAGGCACTTCTCCCCCAACCCAACCTTTTATCTTCTCATCCTGTTAATTCCCTCCCTTTGACTCTCCTGTTCTCACTTCTGTCTTAGCCATTTCTCTCCCTCTCTGTTATTTGTTTAGTGCCTGCCCCCTGTCCTGGTCTCCTTTCCACAAGCTCACAACTCATTTCACTGTCTGAGTATTGTTCCCTAATGAGATGCTCCCTAGAGAAAGGCAAAATCTAAAATTTCAATGGACAAGTGTCACGGCCGGTGCGACAAATCGACCAGGAAACGTGAGGGTTAAGAGAATGGTGAAAAGAAATTTAGAGACAAAGAGATGGGGGCAGGAGGGACACTAAGGAGGATGTCCAACAGTGCAGATTTTATTCCACATCTTACAAGCATTTATAAGGAAGATCACAATAGAAGGAGTAATACATCAGCATCTAGTCAGATGACCACAAGTGCCTATAACAAGTTTACATTAACTACAAGCAAATCTCCTGATGCCAGGTAGTCTAGGCTAATGCCATTAGCAAAACAATCAACCATGTAGTGGGTTATGGGAGGTAGATGAACAACAAGGACCAACTTAAGAATTCATGACCCTGGGGTGCCTGGGTGGCTCAGTGGGTTAAAGCCTCTGCCTTCAGCTCAGGTCATGATCCCAGGGTCTTGGGATCGAGTCCCGCATGGGGCTCTCTGCTCCGCGGGGCCTGCTTCCTCCTCTCTCTCTCTGCCTGCCTCTCTGTCTACTTGTGATCTCTGTCTGTCAAGTAAATAAATAAAATCTTAAAAAAAAAAAAAAAAGAATTCATGACCCTGACCACATTGTTCCCTTCTGTAGGGAGAGGGTGTGGGAAGTCACGTAGGCGAGCGCACTGACACATAGCACAGACCCTTCCTCAGTGTTAACTTTCTCGTCCTTAACCTTGTCAAGGAGTCCGGACTTTAGAGGAGACACAAGTCAGGGCCTGGTTTGATCCATGACTCCAACCATGCCGTAGCCTCCAACAGACAAGAAAACCTAGACTCTGGATTTAAAACACAACAAAACAAAAATCAAACATCTCTATAAATACACTATAAATCTCTGTCACGTGGAGCCAATTCAACTGCTAGTATTATAATTACCCACCAACACCTTTTCAAAAATTGAGTAGTGGGAATTAGATTTTGATCTCACAGAACTGAAATAAGTAGTTTTATTCATCTTTGTAACTGTACCCTGGAAGCTACAACAGGGACTCATTCTGGCTTCCCCTTATTCAACCTTTAAGGTTCTTAAGAGGAAAGAATAGTTAGTAGGGGAACAACCACAGTGCCAAACTCTTTAAAAAAAAAAAAAAGTGGTATTCTTGACAATCTAGAATCCATGTACTCTTTGAAATATAAAAATGAAAGCACAAGATAACAGGCTATGACTGAAGTTAGCTATAACTGAAATCTGGTATGATTTTAAAAGGCAATGTATATTAATCTTAGCAAACTAGAATTATTATCTGCTAACAGTGAGATTACATGCAATTATTTAATAATCACCTTTTCCAGAATAAATTCTCAATGACATTTAAAAATTAAAACAGAATTCTGAGATTTCAGGTTTCCAAAAGTCATTCTGAAATATGACAGTTCCTACTTACTCTCTACATATTATTCTACCAAATAGCAACACTCCAGTTTTAAACATTGCTAGAAATTATACAAAGATTACCCTTTGTCCCCCCCCCAAAAAAACCTATTGGGGTGGGGGGATTGCCAACTCATTTTTACGTAACTAGCACACTAAAAACCCAAGCCAACTGATTTGTTATGGAATTTATATAAAGAGCTAGGACACAGCACCACGAAGAAAAGATGGTGACAAAGACAGGAAGGTTATCCAGAATGAGAAAATAAAAGTGTTTTCAAATATTTGTAAGATGTGATTGAAAGGACTAAGGGAAAATAAAAAAACATTTCTAATAAAATGCCACAATGCTCAAATAAAAAAACTACGCACATTATTGTCTTAGCAAGCAGAATTTGTTTAATGCTATCTGTCAAAAAGATAACCTATGTTCCTTAAGGTGAACTTAAGTTAAAATAGAAAGGCTTCTTTAAGAGGCCAGAGTACCTCAACCTACTCCATTTTCAGCTTTCAATATACTAGAAAATTGACAGACCTCTAGATGAGTAATTTTACAAAAAAGCAAAATTTAGCAGGCTAAGAGTGTAGAAAAGTATGGGCAAAGGAAAAGTGGGCAAGAGGAACTTTATAATCCTGTGAGGTTGGGGTCTTTTTAAAATTGAAGATACTATACAAGGTTCTTAATAATAATATATATTTATTAATAAATACCAGTTTTAAAACAGAAATTAATGTGTAAATACAGATTATTGTGTTCTAAACACATAGATACATGAGAAAACTGAATATCCCCTCTGGTAGTATATATTAAAATATTAAAAGTTTATACTATTCAGCATAAATTCACATCTACTGCATTGAATCCTGGCTCTCATTGCTTATTCTGAATCAAGGACAAAAACTCGAACTATTTTCATACCTTGCATACAAAACAGCTTGGTTCTCTAAAAATCAATAAGTCAAATATTTGACTGCTCTGTATGGTCTGATTAGAGAATTCACATCACTAAGGTCAGAGTGTTCTACCTGCTTTTTCAAGTTTTTCACATTAACAGTCAATATCAGAGGTTGAATTTTCCTAGGTTTAAATGTCACTATCTGTTCGCATTGTAATGGTGACAAAACCATAAATGTGATTCAGTAGTGTTTTTATACTGAGGGTGGTAAGAATTTGCCTGCTGTGAAAATACCAATAGTTCACCTTGCATGACATTTTCCCATTTGAAAGTATCTGCTTTCACAGACTGAAAGCTAATGTGCCAGGAGACATTGTGCTCCTCAGCCACATAAAGAAGAGTTCCAGAGGGAAACTCGGGCTCTGGATGGTCCTTCACTCAGGATGAAAAGTGAGTTAAATAGGCTTTTCATAGATTATCAGCAATAAATGTATGCCCAGATAATTGGAATGGTGAAGATAATGAAATCACCACCAGACAGACAGCCTAACTGTGCGGTGCATTTCACCCTTGGGGGGATCTCTGTTTGAGATTTTGCTCAAATACTGCAATAAGCCAGTAGTCAAAGCATGAGGTTTTGAAAGAAGGAAGTCAATCCAAAACAAACTAGAGAAGGAATTAAGCATTTTAATAAAAATAATACAAGGTTTGGCCCCAACGGACATGCAGAAATGGTTCTATAAATCCCTTCCGAAAAAGAAACCTAGGATGATGGTATGCCGTACACACAGTTGCCATTCAACAAGTGTATGTTGTCTGGATCAGTCAGGGCGCTAAGCTGCAAGCTGTATACGCCAACCCAACCGACATATTCCAGCAGGAAAAAAAAATGTGTTAAAAAGATGATACATACTGGGACGCCTGGGTGGTTCAGTGGGTGAAAGCCTCTGCCTTTGGCTCAGGTCATGATCCCAGGGTCCTGGGATCGAGCCCTGCATCGGGCTCTCTGCTCAGCGGGGAGCCTGCTTCCTCCTCTCTCTGTCTCTGCCTGCCTCTCTGCCTAATTGTGATCTCTGTCAAATAAATAAATAAAAATCTTTTAAAAATAAAAAATAAAAATAAATGTTTAAATTTAAAAAAAAAAAAGATGATACATACTTTCAGAAAATATCAAGGTCAGAAAACAATGATAGAAAACACTAATAAACATTGTAATAAGTATGCCAGATACTGTTCTAAGAGTTCACCTCCTCTAATCCTCACAACAACCCTGTGACATACATGCTATTATTTCTTCTTTTTCCATTTGAGGGAACTAAGGCACAGAGAGATTCACCTCCCCAAGCAAGGTTACAAGCCTGGTGAGAGGCACTGCTGGGATTTGAACAAAGTCACTCCCGCACCAGAGGCCACTCTCTAGGCTGCCCCTCCCAGAGAGCCAGGTCAGGAGCAAAGTCCAAAATCATGTCTGCCTTAACACTGGTCCCATGAAGAAACTACTACTCTGTTTCTGGGCACAAACTCTACAGTTTGTACCACAAATACCACTACTTCTGCACTGTCTCTAGAATGGCTATCAGTGCAATTTCTGAAAACCCAGTTTAGCTACCATTCCTGCCTGGCCAATCCTCAGCAGAATAGACTTCCCTTGGCACCGTCTTCTGTGTGTCACTTGCTTCTGATTTGGTAACTGGGACAACTGCATCAAATGCCTATACCTCAACTACAAGAAAAGCTGGGAAGGCAGGTATATGCCATTTTCTACTTCTGTAAAAAGAGGCAGGTTCTGTCCTCATTAAAGGGGAGACAGGATTTTGAAACACAGGAATTTCCCAAGAAATTAGATGTGTGGTAGCCAAAATAAATAACAAAGATAGCCTCTACACTCTGATGACAGTGCTAGATACAACGAAGAATACAAAAAGACTTATGAGCAAATGATTTGATTTGCTGGGTTTGTTGGGTTTGCTGGATTTGAGCTGGGTAACAAATGCTAAAGAAAACTTTTGATCTTTTCCTATAATATTCCCAGTTGTACAGGATGGTTGCCAAGGACACAGACTCTAGGGTCCATGCCTGGGTCAAAATACTCAGGAAATGGTTGTAATAATGATTATAAAATGTGAGATAATGGGGGCAAGAGCAGAAGAGAGTATGGCACACTGCCAGTACATAATAAATAGCCTCTCCTACTGTGGCTGCTGTTATCATTATTTATTCCAAGTCAGCAACTTTGGCTCATGTATTCATACGACAAATATATACTAAGCACCTACTATGTTCCAGTCACTAAGTTAGGCAACAGAAATAAATGTATACATACAATGGAATATTACTCAGCTACAAAACAGAATAAAACCTTGCCATCTGCAACAACACAGATGGAACTAGTGACTATTAATGTTAGATGAAATAAGTCAGTCACAGGGAAAGACTGTATGATTCCACTTACATGTGGAATTTAAGAAACAAAACAAAATTTAAGATGAACTTGGGGGGGTTGCTGTAGAGAGAGGGAGACAAACCAGAAAACAGACTCTTAACTATAGAGAACAAACTGAAGGTTGATGGAGAGAGGGAGGGGGGAGATGGGTTAAATGGATGACAGACATTAAGAAGGGCACTTGTGATGAGCACTGGGTACTGTATGTAAGTGATCAATAGCAAATTGTACACCTGAAACTAATATTATACTTTATGTCAACTAGCTGGAATTTCAATACAGACTTGGAAAATAAATAAAATACATATAAAGACTGCAAAAATGTGCATGATCCGCACTCTCAAGGAGCTTACAGTACACAGGGGAAGGAAAGACACAAATAAATGACATTATAATGATGGCAAGTGCTACAAAAGAAAGATATGTGGTACTGTGACTGTGTGTAAGCAAAAGTGACCCTGTCAGTCAAGTCAGAAGAGTGGTTCCTTTTATGCGATGCTTGAGGGAAGACCTAGAGAGTACGAGTTAGCAACTCACAGAGGTTGAGACAACAAAGAACATTCCCCTGAGGAAGGTAGAACGGCAAAGTGCATTTGTTAGAAGGTTCAGGAGGGAGAGTAAAATATCCCCCAAACTTTTGAGACCAAAAAAAAAAAAAATGAAGCAGGCAGCTCCATCCAGTTTACACAGGGTTTTATTCAGGGTAACTTCCTGACAGTGGGGATCAATCAGGTAACAATCTGGATGCTGCATGGCTCTTCTCTGCAAAAGCTGGACCTTAGCCTGCACATTTTATAGAATGAGATGATACGTGGGAGGGCACTGCCATGAGATCAAAAGGTTTCCATGCACCTGACTGACACCTAACATTCAATTCGATTTCATGGCACCACTTGTGCATCTGGAAGGGAGAGACTACATTATCTTTAACAAATTTATGGGGGGCCAAAGCAAGCCTCTCCCTGCCCCAGCCTTGGTGGGCATTTGTATATTAATTTCCAAGGGCCCTCAAACAAAGAGGCCTAGACCTGAACAAAACGGAAGGCTAAAGATGGAGTCAATGTTGTCAGCTCCCCTAAAGCATTCCTGGCAGGAGCAATAGCAAGTAAAAAGACAAGTCAGTGTCAGGAGGAAACACGGAGCATCCCAGGAACTACAAGAAGGCCATTATGGCTAGACAGGAAGAAGCAAGGATCAGACTACAAGAGACTTCCAAATCATGTAAGGGAGGCTGATCCAATCCAAAGGCCAAAAAGTAGGACAACAGCACCCCATTTCTCTTCTTTAATCAGTCAACTAACCCACCCTGTGACTCCTGGAATATCACCATCACCTGAAGACCAGAACCTCTGAATGAGGAAAACAGTCTATGTGGGTTTAAGATTCGGTTAATACCCAGTGCTTAATGTACACTGTTGTGAAGACCTGAACAGTTTGCAACCTCTGAAGATGCTCTGAAAGACATTTGTTAGCACTTCTGCCCTCCACCTCTGAAAGAAGTGTTTTGAATCACAGAACCAAAGAAGGGATAATTTAAAGATAAGAAGGACATTATACAGCAGGATCTCCCTCACTTGCTAGCTGAAGAAATCATGCTGGTCGTTAGTAACAAAACCAGGACCAAAATTCAGTCCTCTATTTACAGTCTGAGGCTCTGCTGGCTACTCCACTGCTGCTCAGAAAAATCCCATCTCTTTAATCTGCCCAAAAGCCAGAAGAGCGTCTCAACATGCTACAAAAGCTGGCTCAGTTCTCACTGCTGAGCACAAGCCTGCCCAGACAGAAACAATACTAACATGCAACATAATGAGCCAGAAACTAAAGAGTAGCAAATAGCTGGGGATGTCAGGCTATATTGGTTTAACAGCTGTCAGCTTTCCTCCAAAGCAGTTAAATCCTGATTAACTGGAAACTTCCCCTTTTTTGTTAAAGACTCTGCTTCCAAAAGAAATCAAATTAGAAGGAAAGAACTAACATCAGAGTTTTTTTTGTTGTTAAAAAGAATTATTAAAGGAAAAAAATTAGTATAGGGAATAAAAACTTCTATAGCATACTGGGTGACAAGACACTCTTGACACTAATTCAATCAGAGGAGGAAAAGGTCATGGTCATGACAGCAGCTCCAGGGAAGTATGGTCGTTTTATGCGGCCAAGGAAACACTCCTCCCAACACTGAGCTCTTCAGCTGCAGCAGCCAAAAGAGGCCAAAGTCTGGGTCTCAGCCAGGTCACAGAGGAAAAATCTAGGGAGAGTAAACCTCTGCACACCTCCTGACACAATCCTACATAAGGGCTGGGCCAGACATCTGAAAAGATCAATATTTTTAACAATCAGTAACAAAGATGTTAATTAATTTCATTTTTTCTAATATCAATGAAGGTCTTTGGCTTTTTGTCAAATAAGATAAAACATTAGTGCAAAATTATAACATCGGGACAATAGTTTGGTGAATCAGATATCATCTTCAAATGGATAGAACTGAAAATGCTAACAAATGAGTTGTTCTGAAATTTCACAATTATGTTTTGTTCATTCCTTCAATTTTCATAAAGAGATAGGACTTCTACAACATTCATCTTTGCATACCTCCTTTGATTTTATTTTAATCTTTTGCCACAATGGTAACAATCTATATTAATCTAGTGCTATGGACTGAAATTTATCTCGCCAAAAAATCGTATTTTGAAGCCCCAGTACCCAATGCACCTGTATTTGGAGACTGGGTCTTTATGAGGTAATTAGGTGGTGAGAAGGTTAGGACCCTAATCAGATAGGGCTTAGAGGCCTTATAAGAAGAGAGATCCTCCTTCCCATCCTCCATCTGCCACCCAGGAAAAGGGCCCTCCATTAGGAATCATTGGCCCTCACTCTGATCTGGGACTTCCTAGCCTCCAGGACTATAAGAAAATAAACTTCGGAGGCCCCTGGGTGGCTCAGTGGGTTAAAACCTCTGTCTTCAGCTCAGGTCATGATCTCAGGGTCCTGGGATCAAGCCCCACATCAGGCTCTCTGCTCGGCTGGGAGCCTACTTCCTCCTCTCTCTATCTACCTCTCTGCCTACTTGTGATCTCTATCTGTCGGGTGAATAGAAAGAAAGGAAGGAAGGAAGGAAGGAAGGAAACAAACTTCGATATTTAAACCACCCAGTCTATAGTATTCTGTTATGTCAGCCTGAGCTTACGAAGATACCAAGATTTCTGCATTTGTTTTGACTTACTGAGCAAAGAGAATGCCACTTCAAGTCACTCAAGGAAAGAGAATGAAGTCATCATCTTTACCATCAAGACAACCTAACATGCACTGAACAGGCGTTATGTATCAACTACCCTTTTACCTAATATCTCATTTATAAATTCTTTTGCCAGGGTCACCTGGATGACTCAGGCAGTTAAGTGCTTGTCTCTTGATTCCAACTCAGATTGTGATCTCAGAAAGTGAGATCAAGCCCCAAGCTGGGCTCTGCACTCCATGCAGACTCTCCATGAGATTATCTCTCCCCGACTCTCACTCTGCTCCTCCCCCAAGTCATGTGCACGCTCTCTCTCTCTCTCTCTTTTTTCTCTCTCTCAAATAAATAAGACGTGGTTTGTTTTTAATTTTTTTTAACTCTTTTGCCAGGGCACCTGGCTACCTCAGTCAGAAGAGCATGCAACTCTTGATCTCAGGAGTTGTGAGTTCTAGCAATACTAAAAAATAAAACATTTAAAAGCTCTTTGCCTATTACTACCCTTAAGTTGCAGAAAAGGAAGTGACCCATTGGAGTGCATCAATACTAAAAGAGAAGTGATCTGAACACACAGTCTGATTCTAGGACCCAAGCTTCTAAATACTATACTATAGTATGGCTTTCATATCAGGCAGACTTTTTTTTAATTCTTAATATTTTAATGCCTCAGTTATCTTTTCTTATTTTCCAGGTACTTTCCTATGTAAATTTATTTTGATTGCTATCATTTTTACATGCAAGCTATTCTACAACTGGCTAATTCAACTCTAGAGAAATGCAGTGATTTGACTTCATCTGGGGTATACCATGGTACCCCCAACCCCAACCCCTTATCTGCAAAAATATAATCCAAGACCTTCAGTGGATATCTGAAACCATAGATAGTAATGAACCATATATATATACTACGCTTTTCCTATATATACACAGATCTATGATAGAGCTTCATTTATAAATTAGATACAATAAGTGATTAACAACAATAATAGACCAAGTAGAACATACTGCAATAAAAGTTTTGTGAGTGAGGTCTCCCAAAATATCTTATTATATCCTATACTCACTCTTCTTGTGATGTGAGATAATAAAACATCTACGTGACAAGACGAAGTGAGGTGAATGGCACAGGCACTGTGACGTCGCATTAGGCTACTACAGTCCTCCTGAGGATACATTAGAAGGAGGACCATCTGCCTCAGAACCGTAACTGAACCCAGGTAACTGAAACCTCAGAAAGCGAACCGCAAATAAGAGGGGACTTATGTATGAAATCTTTTTGCATGAGTTCCCTGTCATTTTATTAAAGGTATATACATTCAAAATTAAACAAAGTTGATCATGCTTATAAAATGTAAAACCACAACAGCGCACCTGATTTCTCATATTTCTCCTCTTCTAAAAGATGATTTACACCAAATTCTCTTGTCGGATTAAGTTACCCAGCATGTTAAAAGCTTTTCTATACTATCCACACATTCAGAAACACTGAAGATGCACTTGCACATCTGCCAGAAGCTTCTGTTGCCAGAACTTGTCAGAGTGAGAATGATTTAGTACTAATTGCAGTGCCCTTGACAGTCTCGAACTACAAGGTTTATCCGTCTCAGTAAGATGGAGCAGGTGAGGCAGCACGTGAGAGCAGATGGAAGAAGCAGCACCCCCTTCTCTGACAGCTAAATAACAAGACAATCAGTAACAGTGCTCATCTTTCTACTGTGTCAGCAAAGCCACTCGCTCTACCAAGGTTTTATGTAATGTTTTGCTGGCTGCCCAGATGATTCTCCCCCCACCTCCCCTCAAGTTATTTTCCAAAACTATCACTGCAGGAGCCTTCTCTGTCCCTCCTCTCTCTTATCCACATGGCTTACCCAAACCTGACTTTTCCTTCTCTTTCACGGATCATATCATCCTTCAATAAAGACTTTCAAGTGTCTGACGATGAAAGGAGAGACTTCTAGTTTCCTTGATTCTAATCCCACCACTACACGGTACATTTTTCTTATCTGTGTCATTAATCAATAAAGTAGCTGACGAGAGAGTCACTCAAAATTATGAGCCATTCAGTTGAGCTGAAACACTGCTCAGGTAAAATTCAGAAGAAGTCGTCAGGCTTCATAAAATTGATCTTACCCCAATAAAACTTGGTTAAGGAGTCCTTCTTCATTTTTCATAGGGAAAATCCAAGAGCAAGGAAAACACAGCTTAGAAGCAGTCTTATAAAATTAATAATATTACTTTTGCAGTATATCAAACCCACAGAGAGATTCCAGAAGTTATACCTAGAAGTCAACCTGAAAGTTCAATTTAAAGGCATTTTTTAAAAAGTAAAATCAAGCTGACAGCTATAAGCCAGGCCTATCAAAAGACTTAAATCAGTAAACTCTTAAAAGGCACTCTTAAAAATGACAGAAGTTTAAAATCCAGTAGATATATATAGATATATATATATATATTTTAAGATTATTTATTTATTTACTTGACAGACACAGAATATAAGCAGAAAGGCAGGCAGAAAAAGAGGAGGAAGCAGGCTCCCGACTGAGCAGAGAGCCCGATGTGGGGCTGGATCCCAGGATCTGGGATCATGACCTGAGCCGAAGGCAGGGGCTTTAACCCACTGAGCCACCCAGGTGCCCCCCCAGTAGATATATTTAACCTGCTAAAGAAGACAGGACTTAACAAGCACTACAGAATAATATCCTCCTGGTGGTTTTCAGAAGTATTGTCATCTGTGAAATTGCCTGTTCAATTCTCAAAGGAGCAGCTTACTGAGACTCAGGTATATTCTCAAATACCTGAGAAAGAGCTACAAAAGCCCACCAAAAACTATGACTAAATCCAGCACTCCAACACATTCCTAACTTCTCTATCGGTAGCAAGTGACCAGCAGCAGAAAATTTTTTCTCCACCCAACTTCCCTCTGATACTTAACAAGCTACTTTCAGCTCTAATAATGAATAAAACATATTTTTTCTTTAAATATAAGTTTAAGGGGCGCCTGGGTGGCTCATTGGGTTAAAGCCTCTGCCTTCAGCTCAGGTCATGATCTCAGGGTTCGGGATCGAGTCCTGCATTGGGCTCTCTGTTCGGCAGGGAGCCTGCTTCCCTTCCTCTCTCTCTCTGTCTGCCTCTCTGCCTACTTGTGATCTCGCTCTGTCAAATAAATAAATAAATAAAAATATAAGTTTAAGAAACAGAACCCCTGAACAGTTTGGAGACCACAACAAAAGCTCTTCACACTGGTTTATATGCTACTGCCCCCACCGGATGGCATCAAGTGCACTAAGAAAAGCATAGAGAACAAGGCTGCAACAACCTTCAACACAACTGGGGCAAAAGCAGAGTTTCTGAGTCTCAGTATGTCTCCTCTTCTTCTGCCCTTTTCACCTACAAGATGATTAATTTCACATGTCAACGTGACTAGGCTGTGGAGCCCAGTTGAGTCAAACACGAATCTACATATTCTAAGGAAGGTATTCTGTAGATGCAATTAATACTTAAAATCAATAGACTTTACAAAAAGGAAATTACCCCCGACAATGTGGTTGGTTGAGGCTCATTCAATCAGTTCAAGGCCTTAAAAGCAAAAATAAGTTTCCTGGACAATCACTGCCCTCTCCATATTATCTCCTACTGCCTCTATTTCTCTGAAGAACCCAGACTGGTACAACCTGTTTGAATATCTGGAAAATATTTAAAAAATTACTGGGGTAGGAAAAAAAAAAGTAAACAATAAAGAAGTCTTCAGATAAGAATAAAACAGAACATTTTATACTTTTATTTTCCAAAAATAGGTGGTTTTTCTTCTCTCTGCTCCTTTTAGTATGTTACTAAAAACATTTTTAACCAGGAACAAATGAAATGTAAATTTTGATGTGACAACTTTTTTTGACTCATTCTGTCCCACTCAAAGGACACACTATATATTGAAAAATATAGTGGGTGTCACTAAAAGGATACTTTATTCAGAGATTTCACTAAGTATCAGTCATCTACTGCTGGGTAATAAATAATTCTAAAATGTATTATCTCAATTACACACTTGGGGTGCTCAGGTGGTTAAGCATCTGACTCCTAATTCACTCAGGTCATGATCTCAAGGTTGTAAGATCAAGCCCCAAGTCAGGTTCTATACTGGGCATGAAGCCAGCTTAGAGTTCTCTCTTTCCCTCTCCTTCCACTCCAACTCCCTTCTCTCCCTTTCTTTTAAAAAAGAAAAAAAAAATCTACTTGGCTTATTACTGCATAGGAACCCATCATTTGCAAAAAAAGATTAATTATTAGAACATCATGGGCTCTCCTCAGAAGGAAATTCTTAAATTTGGGCTAAAAAGGTCCACTCGGGGCAAGCATTTTATCCAATCCCTAATCTCACAACTGATTCTTTTCAATTACCTAATTTCTTTCAAGTAATCCTGTACTTAAACAGGGTGGAAGTACAGGGAGGAGAAATTACATTTATGAACCCTTCTCATGTGTTGAGTACTATACTAAAGATTTTTAAGTCATCCAATTTAATCCTCACATCAAACTATAAGGTAGACATTATTATCTCCATTCTGCAGATGAAGAAACCCAGACTCAGGGAACTTAAATAACTTACCCAAAATCACACAGCCAGTAGAGTCAACACTCAAAGCCCAGTTTGTTTTAAGTCCAAATTCTGTTGTGTAACATAAGCTTTGCCTGGCAGCAACAAACCCAAAATCTCAGTGACCTAACACACCAAATGATGGTTTTTCTCTTCATGTTAAATAAAAGTTGTAAAGGCTGAGTGGAGCTCTGCTCCATGCTGCAGATCGACTATACAGGTCTCCTCACACTGGAATTCAAGCATAAGAAGCAGGACCTTTTTGGAAAGAATTCAAGTCAAACCACACAAACCACATTTAAAGCTTCTGCTCTGAGCTGCATATTATCATACCTATGTATGTTCCCCTGACCAAAAAGTCACATGGCAAACTTTACCATGGGGAAGAGACTCTGCCTACCAGAGTCACAGAAAGTCACAAGGCTAAGGACATAGATAAATAATTCCTGTTAGATTTTTAAACTGTATCCTAGGAAAAAAGAGAATGTATTCCATGTAGGAAGAAAAGTGAGTAGCTCTTAGCTAGAGGGCCCAATCGCAATAGCAACTAGTGTTGTCCACTTAAATAACTGAAGTTCTTTTCCAGGGCACACTGACGGATAATACCGTCTCATCCCATTAATGTCATGGGTAGTTAGGTAAGTTGGCCAATAAGAGTCAAAGCAACAGGTCACTTCCAGGTGAAAGCTGTATAAGCTGGTATGTGATTGGGCCCTTTTTTTCCTGACAGTGCCTCAAATAATAGCTGCAGCTATTATTATCCTGGAATGAGGATAGTGAGGGATAGCATTCCCATCCAATACATGATGAACATACAGCATGAATAAGAAATTACGTGACTCATTTCTGTTACCTCAACATAAATTAGCTTATTTTGGCTGATATACAAGTCAATTAGATTAGTTCCCTCAGGAATGTAAAATAAGAAAGAGAGAGAACTGGGCGATGAATGGTAAGCAACAAATGCCAAGGTTGAATCTAAGACACTTTATGACAAACCAAAACTAATTATGAGTAAGTAGAAGCTGTGAGACAAAAAAGAGAAACCAAAAAAAAGATGATGTAGATAATATGCAGTTAGAATTCTAAAAATAGAGTAGACACAAAGAAAGAAACAGACACACAACACAAAAGGGATCATGTGGCTTATTAGTATATTGATGAAAGTCTCCAAACCCTAGAGCTGCTTTTAACACTATAGCTTTCTGACCCTATTCAGGAAAAGGAATCATTACAATCCCCTGTTTTCTTAAAGAGTCCAAGTTGTCTTCAGTGGGGAAAAAAAAAGGTGTGGGGGTGGAGACAAGACTTCTTAAGTGCTCTAAGACAATTATTTAGAAAAACTCTATGGTGAGTCCAACTACAGAATAAAGATTCACTTCTTAATGTAAACATTATTTTTCCTTTCTACATAGTTTCTTCCTACATTAACTAACATACAACCAACATCAAGTTAATGTTCACATATAATCAAAGATAAAATATACACTTACATAAACTCATTAAATATATCCTACTAAATAGCACCCAGATTAATCTCAGAAAAATAGAGAATTAAGGTAAAAATAAGAAATGACTTCCACAGAATCAAGAGGCTAAAAACAAGAGAAAAAGAGGGTCTCACCTACCTAAAAAGTGTTTTTATTTTTATAAAGCTAAGGAAAGAAATGGATTCTTTTATAAACATAGGCTGATCATGTATAAGGCTTAGCCAAGGAAAGTCTTAAGCATATGAAAGTTCCTAGTATAATACTGGGCTCAGAACTGGAATTCAATAAATACTTGGTTGACTATCATATAAATCATTAGGGAAAGCAATTGCTTTATAAATTACTTAATACATACATGCATACTTTAGATCCCAGACAAAAAGCTATTGGTGATAATTACACTGGTAAACTATTAGGCCAGATGCTGTAATTCTAGATTTAAGATCTGAACAGAAATTAAATTAATTAGGCACATGATGGGAGAAACTGAATAGCTCAAGAACATACAGATTTTGTTTAAACACACATGCCAAGACTCTTAAATCAAAATAGGAGGTACTTACTGAAAACCTACTTTATGGCTGGCACAAGGCTAAGTTTTTCACAGGAAAGAAGCAAAGAGCATTCAAAAATCTTTTATAAACTATGGTATACCTATTGAAGCACTGAATTTTTTTAGTAAATTCAAATAGTAAATTGGCCAAGTGGATAATAAAGTACAAAAAATTAGTTCCCAGCAGGTTTGGGAATTAGACAAGGAAAAGAACTAATAAACAAAAAGTTGTTATGGTGGTTTCAATTGCATTTTTGCAGATCCAATATTTATTTTTTTTTTAAAGATTTTATTTATTTTGACAGACAGAAATCACAGGGAGGCAGAGAGGCAGAGAGAGGAAAGGAAGCAGGCTCCCTGCTGAGCAGAGAGCCCGATGCGGGGCTCGATCCCTGAACCCCGGGATCATGACCTGAGCCGAAGGCAGAGGCTTTAACCCACTGAGCCACCCAGGTGCCCCCAGATCCAATATTTAAAGCTGCAACTTTTTGAAAGTTATATTACAATCTGTATGCTTCCTTATTACTTAAATCTTGTTTCTGTGTTTAATTCAGCTAGGATGATGGACAGAAAGGAAAGCAACAAAATTTATACTTAATTGATTTTTAAAAAGATTGGATAAATTTTCACCTTTAAGTGACAGGCTCTCTAAAATGACAAGTAATGTGACAGGTAAGAGTAAATGAAACAAAAACAAATTACCCTTGTCATCAATCTTGTTCCTTTGTGTGGGAAATCTAGTTTGGGAGTGACACATCCTGAATTTTACTATTCAAGCACTAAATGAATCTGTCTCTTCCACAATGATAGTTTCAGCACAGCAGTGATACATATCCTCATTTTAATTAACCTAATGGTCTATTCACTGATCATACTTGGAGGTCTATTTCATTACCCTAAATTAACATTTTCTTTCCATTAAAGTTACAGATAATAAAAAAAGACATTGGCTTCATGTGTGGTTTACAACACATTTAATCTATAGTACTCTTTTGCTTAGTGATTACAAGCACTTAAATACTCTCTGAAAACCACTTAGAACTACTAGCAGCCCGATGATTTACTCACTCATATGTAGGGAGGACCATTAATAAGGAGAATAAAAACTGCAATATTTCATGAATAAAAGTATCTATCAATTAGCTCAATGAAAGCAATTCTAAGAAAGGTGTTGATTGATCACATTTTAAAAGGTACAATGGTTCTCCTTCAAGTAAATGGCTTTGTATTTACATAAAATAATTGAATAATCCTAACTGACACATTTTGTCATTTTATTTCGCGTTGCAATTATAAGATTTAGTTTCTGATGTTTAGAGTCAAACATGAGAACAACAATGAAGTAATTTTAATTGTTCAAGATGACTATTTAATGCAAATGTTTGCCAATTTAATAAGAAATTATTTGATCATAATTCTTTGATACAAATTCAGCACCTAAAGCTAAATGATCGACCCTTAGATAGAAATTTACATATATATCAGCCCATTATTGTTTACTTTCCAAATTAAGCCCTGTTGATCAAAATGAAAACATAAAACTTAATTTGATTTAAGATGGTTTAAATTTTTTTTCACATAATCCCAAGTATAAAACATAGCCTCAAAAGTGTTAACTATTAGACACAAATGCATTCCTTTGAACTTTTCCTCTTCCCGTTCAATCCCCACCTACCTGAGAATTTACTCTTAAAAACTACTAATGCCTCAAAGAAATCACAAATTGCAAGTGAACATTCTATTATCATTACATGATATTGTGAAACTCTTGTTGATATGAAAAATACAAGTACCTTTTAAAAGTGGATTTTCAGTTAATATATTTTGATTAAAATCTCTTGTCAGAAACACATTTTAGTAAGTGTTCAATTTTTCTATGGAAATTTCTATACAGCACTGTCTTAACAAAATAGTCTTGGAGGTTTGCACTTTAGAAAATGCTTGCCATACATTCAGAGATGGTATTTTTTCATTCTTTGAAACTCACTTCAGAAAACTGAATAATGATTTGGTTATTCCACCTTCCAGAAGTAAATTAAACAAATACTCATAAACACTTCAAGATGAACTATCTCCAAAGTTACCCAGGAAGCTCTGGGAATGGCTTTGCTGTCAATTAGGATAATATCAAAAATAAAAGGTTATGCATTCTAACTATTTTTCTTTAGTGATTAGTATAAATGGTCCCCAACTTATAATAGCTTGACTTAAAATTTTTCGACTTTGCAATGGTGTGAAACAGATATGCATTCAGTAAAAACTGTACTTAAGAATTTTGACACTTGATCTTTCCCTGGGCTAGTGAGATTCTATAGGATACTTTCATATGCTATGCAGTGGCACTGGGCCACAGCTCCTAGTCAGCCACACAATCAAGAGGGTAAACAAGCAGTACACTTAAACCATTCTGTACCTACAGAAGGTGCAACCAGTAGTAGGCGCAGCCTACTAAATTAGCAAACCATAGACTGGTGGATAACCAGCTTAACAAACAAAAATGGAGGTAGCCAGCTGAGTCTGGACTCTTGAGGGAGGAGTAAGCAGATCCCATTCCCAAGATCTACACCCAGGAAACTAGCAAAGTCCTGTGCAGAAATTTAAAGTTCAGGGGCTGCTAAACGAGCAGCCCTGGACCCAGTCTCCATTAATAACTGCATGGATACTCCTGATGGCTCTCACCTATCCACCTCATTGCCTGTTCCCAACAAAGTAGCCCCCCTACAAGCCTGAATAAGGGATTGTATTCTCCTTCTTTTCTTTCTTGGCACTGAGACAATCCACCATCCACTTAATATGATCTATTACTTAGCTTTCAGACATTGTACTTTCAAACGTATATTCATGAAAGTATATAAATGAAAGTAAAGAGTGAAATCTCATCTATCTTAAATTCCATTTCATCTCTCCTCTAGTTTAAATGGTTGCTATCCATTTTATATGAGTTACAGCTATTCTACAACATTAAGATTGGAACTTAAAAATTAAGAATACTGACAGAGAAATAAGCTAAAGACATAAATAATTCAACATTTTCTAATACTAGTATTTAAAAAACAAAAATCTTTTTTTTAAATAACCCCACGACTGCCTCTCCCCACACACAAAAATCTTTTCTCAAGGATATTTTTAATGAGTAAATACATTGCCCTAAATGCTATGAAAGCTGAAGTTACTTACAATCAGTATTCCAAGATAATTATGTTACTTTGCAGAACCTCTACTGTTCTGGATGAAATGGACTTCAGCCACAGCTGTAAGAATCATTCTGAATCAGCCTGAGCCAAGTGGCATAATTTCAGCTCCTTGCTACAATCTTTGGTTCAGGGATATTGAATATGACCTGACTTGCTCCAACCCACATAAAACCAAAATGTTAATTCTGGACCATGTGGTACGTGGATGCAAAATGTGAAACTATTACAGCCATTTTGCCACCACAGAGGAAGTTACCCAAGGTCAAAGCTGAGAACAGAGCCAAGAGAATTACCAAAAGAAATGGAGCCAGGGCCCACCAGGCCTAAAGCCTACCATAAACTCTAAATTTTGTCAGTGATATGAACAGATACATTCACCTGCAACTAAAAAGAAATGTCATTCGTAATTCTGAGAACGAAAAAGAGTAAGACCATAGGTTTTTCTAACACAAAGGATTCTTCTATCCTCAAGGGTAAGGATGCTAAAGTTTTATAAGAGACATTTTTCAGATACAACGCTGGCTAGAGCCACAACTTCTGACACAGCCCCTGGGTCTAAGAAAGTGAATACCAAGAAATGGCTTTGTGTGTCAGTACACACAGAAGAAGCTGGAATTATAGAGCTGGAAAGACTATGGCTGAGCCACTCTCCACCATCAGAAATAAATTCTAAACCATCACTGACAACACATATACCCGTAACTGTCAGGTATTAGGCTGCTACAAGAACCACATTCTCTCTAGTGAACAAAGATTGTACTGGGCTACAGGGAACACAAGCCTTTTTGTTTCCCTTCTATGAAAATAGTAACCAGAACTGCAGGAATGAGTAAGCACCTGGAGATTCTCAGGCGCCTACACAGGAAGGAATCTTGAAAATAAAAAAAAAATTCTTAAGAAAATGTGGCGGGGCTAAGAGTAATATCTATGAAATATTAAAGAATTAGAACCTGCCCTTTCTTTCCATCTTGCTTTCCTTTTTGTTTCCAGCATGCCAGAGTCAGCACAATAGCTGAGGTGAGTAAGAACACAGCAGTGAGAAAGGGGTGAGGGTTGCAGAGGCCCAGACCAGTCAGGGTACTGGCAGATGTGATATAGAAATGGTAAGCCACAAACACAGCATGGCTACTAGGAGATCTACATACAGCAAATTCTTTTTGAATGAGCAAATTTAAAAAAAAAATCACTGCCAGGGAAAATTTTTTAAAAGAACTCCAAGATGCTGGGTTAGAATTGAAGATACCATTAGGAAGCCATGATTTTATTATGTACACCCACATGAAAAGAAATAAAAATATTTATAATGTGTCTATGTAGGCATCTTCAGGGAGAGTGTGTGTGTGTGTGTGTGTGAGTGTAATCTTCAAATTCTGTCACTAGATAAGATCTTCTATTTCTGTCCCAAGATAAGTTCTCATTTTCTTCAGTTACAGAAAAGAAGAAAAACCCTAGAGTCATCCTGAATCCCTTCCAGCATTAGAATACGGGCAAACACAAAGATACCCACTTTCTGCAATCTGTCTAAACCTACAAAAAAATACCACTTCAGAAACAAACGTCACCGGCGCCTGGGTGGCTCAGCCAGTTCAATGTCTGCTTTCGCTCAGGTCATGATCCCAGAGTCCTGAGATGGGACCCCACATCAGGTTCCCTGCTCAGCGGGGAATCTGCTTCTCCTTTTCCCTCTGCTCCTCCCCCCACTCATGCTCTCTCTTTCAAATAAATTAATAAATAATCTTTTTTTAAAAAGAAACATGTCATGACAGAAATCTTACAATCAACAGGAGAAAGCAGACTCACCAATTATATCTACCACACAACACACAATATGAAGTCACACATGATAAGTGTTCACTCTCTAGATGTTGTTAGCACTTAAAGAAATTATCACCTCAGCAAATGATTTCTCTTAATGCTAGAAAGACACAACATAAACATCACTCTGCTTTAAAAAGGGAGCAGGGAGGACTATCACTGACAAAAAGCTTATCACTCTAAGTGATTTCATTCCCACTTTACACTAGAGATGAAATTTTAAATATTTAAAACCAAAATGCATAATACACAGAGAGGAGCCAAGCGAAAGCAATTAGAATTGTGAAATATTCATTTTAGGTTTTGCTTCTTACAACCTTGATAAATATATCAATCAAATTGTTAAGTTTTCTGTTAAAACTAAAGTACAAAAATGCCCTTGCAAAATGAGCACATATCTATGAACCCTTCCACTGTCTTTTACAACTTTGCCACTCCTACCAGTAACAGAAAGAAATTTAACATTAGATACCATAACACTAGAATTCCTACTCGACTCAGGGATTATTTTTCTTTTAAAGACTTTATTAATTTATTTGACAGAGAGAGATCACAAGTGGGGGGGAGGGTGCCGCGGGGAGAAGCAGGCCCCCTGCTGGGCAGACAGCCCACTGCAGGGCTCAATCCCAGGACCCTGAGATCATGACCTGAGCCAAAGGCAAAGGCTTAACCCACTGAGCCACCCAGGCGCCCCTCTACTCAGGGATTATTTTGGGAAATACACATTCAGGTCATTGCCTACCATATAATTGGACAGGATTATGTATAGCCACTACTCTGAAATAATGTTTTTAAATAAACAAAATTCAATTTAAATTAGCCCTTAACGGTCCCAGCAAGTGAAATCATTATACCAATGGCAGAACCAATACGATATACCACCAGAAATAAATGAGTTGACAAAAGTGGGCAAGGAGCTATACAAAGTCCCCCCCCCCATAAAAACCAAACGCCTCCCTGACCATAATTCCCTAGTCCTCTGGGCACTTATTTGTGCTACTTTTCATGGTTTTTTACCTTTTTAATATCTTCAACTCCAACCATTTCCTATTGAAAACTCTTAGAGCATGTACTCCCATTAACCACCCATTTAATACTTTGCATATATCCTTCCCTGGGTCATGAGTTTTTTAAAAAATAATATTCAGTACAGCCACTGTGGAAAACAGTATGGAGAGTCCTTAAAAAATTAGAAATGAAAATACCATATGATACAATAATCCCACTGGATTCTTACCAGGGATATTAAACCGGATATTTACCAGGGAAAATGAAAACACTAACTCAAAAAAATATATGCACCTGTATTTTTATTGCAGCATTATTTTTAATAGCCAAGACATGGAGGCAACCTAAGTGGCCATCAAAAGATGAATGGAGGGGCACCTGGGTGGCTCAGTGGGTTAAAGCCTCTGCCTTCAGCTCAGGTCATGATCCCAGGGTGCTGGGATCGAGCCCCACATCCAGCTCTTTGCTCATCAGGGAGCCTGCTTCCTCCTCTCTCTCTGCCTGCCTCTGCCTACTTGTGATCTCTATCAAATAAATAAATAAAATCTTAAAAAAAAAAAAAGATGAATGGATAAAGATGTGATACACACACACACACACACACACACACACACACACAGAGGAATATTACACAGCCATAAGAAAAGAACAAGGTCGTGCTATTCAAGACAACATGGATGGACCTGGAGGATATTATGCTAAGCGAAATAAGTCAGACTAAGAAAGACAAATATTGTATATTTCCACTCATAAAAGGAATCTTTAAAACAACAACAAAAAAGAATACACCAAAAGTAGAATCAGGCAAAAAATACAGAAAACAAACTGATGGTTGTCAGAAGAGAAGAAGGTGAGAAACTGGGCAAAATGGTTGAAGGGGAGAGAGATATAGGCCTCTAGTTATGGAATGAATAAGTCATGGGAATAAAAAGCAGAGCATAAGGAATACAGTCAATGATATTACAGTAGTGATGTAATGGGACAGAGGGTAGCTATACTTGTGATAAACACAACATAATGTACAAACTTGTCAAATCACTAAGTTGTACACCTGAAATTAATGTAACACTATTTGTCAACCATACTCAAATTTAAAAAATTAATTTTAAACATTAAAAATCATGAGTTCCTGGGTGGCTCAGTCAGTTAAGCATCTGCCTTCAGCTCAGGTCATAATCTCAGGGTCCTAGGATGCAGAGCAGGGAGTCTGCTCCTTGCTCCTCCCTCTGCCCTTTCCACTGCTTGCACACAAGCGCTCTCTGTCTCTCACTCCCTCCTCTCTCACTCTCAAATTAAAAAAAAAATTCTAAAAAAAAATCAAAAATCAAAACTAATATTCCGTCTCTTCAGCTAGAGCTTAAGCCTTCAAGAGTAGAGATCATAAACATCATATTTTTTTGTAGTTTAAATATCTTGCACAGAGTTAGCAAGATAACAGTCACACAATAAACATCAAATAAAAATTTTAATTTTCTAAATACTAATGTTTCACAATTATGCATGGACCACAGCACTGTATCAACACTAAGATAGATGGATTTTAGATTTCATTCTGTCCAGAATTAGCCAACGAGTCAGTTACCCTCACTGTGACTCAGGTTGCTCATCCATATACAGAGATGCCTCTAAAATCCTTCTCACTCCAATTCTACATTACGGACCTTTTTTTCGAACAATTTTTATTTCTCACAACAGCACAGGGTCTCAAAAGTTAACCAAAATATAAAATGACTCAATAAGTTAACTGCTCAAATGTTAACTGGATCATGGTTATACTGAGAGATTCATTCTAGTCAGCTGCGAAACAAACATGGGTCCTAAAACACGAATGATTCAACAATATCTACGCTTTTCCACTGGTTTTTGGAGAAGCAACTACATTACAGACTAGGAAAAAAGAGAAGATGTTTCCTCTATAACATGAAATGTAGGTGGGTTTTTTAAGATCAAACACTATCAAAACAAACATTTCTTGCCCGATCAATTAATTCTCTTCCTTCTTAATCTATTTCCCTTCATTTTCTCATTTGTAAAAGTCATGTCCTTTCTATCGTTTTCCTTTTCCTTATATCATAAAAAGTATCCAATACCTGGAAAACATCTGGGCACATCTTTTTAACAACAAATGGGGAGGGCAAAGGCACACCAAACAAAGGGACCTAATGAAATTCACTGTTCACTCTTGATAAAAGTCTCCAACTATCTGAAGTCACTTGCTAACTTGTAGATTTTTATTCGAGATGCAAAACATCTGAATTGATGGCTCACCAATTTTCTATCTAACCCAGACACTTCTTTGTTAAACTGCCTATATATATGCCTAACTTCTTAAATGCTCTTTGAACCAGCCATAACATTGCACTGATTTCCTCATCAATTTTGTGAGTTAAATAAAATCTTTGTCACAGGTTCATTTTATATTTACCTGAAACAGAAACCATGTCTGCAAAGAATTATGAAGAGCCTTTTTATTTAACCACGGTTAAATAACTGCTTAAACAAAATTAACTGCTTAAACAAAATACTGATGAAAATCAAAATCATTTACATATTTTTATATACTACTTGCCTCCCTTACAGGAATCATTATTTTCAGTGTGAAAAAAAAAACAACAAAAATTTTTTGTGATATACTGGTTCATTTTCTCCTTTTGGGTTTATTACAATTTCTCTGGTAAGCTCAGAAAAACTTGAGGCGGGGGGGGCTGTTGACCATTAAGTATGGCCAAATAAAAAATTCATAGACAAGACAGGAACAGCTCTGGCACCTGGCAGGGGATTCTCTTCTTGACTGGGCTTTCTCTTGAAATTAAGCTTGAGAATGAAAGAGTATATAGAGGTGTGGAAAACCCCTACAAATACATGGATTAATGAGCAATGGGACCTACGCAGCTACAATCATTACAATATCACTGACTCTTATTAAATGACAATGCATTTGACTTCAGCAATCAATAAACAGCAACCTATGATTCTGGTCGCTTCCACAGAGATGCTAAGTCTGAGATGCAGACATTTCTTTATGTTAGGCTCAGTGAGAAGCTATGATGCTGTTTATGCCAAATCAGCACGATTTCTTTTCTGCTATATTTATTTTGTACAAGGGTATTATTTGAATTTTGCTGTTAAATGGCAAGTACAAAGGTCTTATTTTTCTCTGGGAATTTCTATAGGGAAAAGATTTAGACAGAGTGAGGCTTACAGAGAAAAAACAAATAAGGCTACTGAGAAGCAATTTAATTTGGTCAACAAATACAGTTACTGTAAAACCTTGTTAGTTGATGGAATCATTCAGGTACTGCCCATCAAAAGTCAAAGTTCGTCTCTGAATGACAGGAGATTCCACGAAGACTGACTTAGAGTACTGGATTTTCAGCAGCCCAGAGAAAACTCTTGAGTCAAGGGCATGCAGTAATGTATGCATATGCTTAAAAGTAAATCAACTGTTTACAAACAACCACAATTGCTTTTTCAAAAGAGAGAATTAAAGACGAATATGATCCCAAACCAAGTACTAATCTCTAATTCCTCTTCTTACATTTCTCTTGTGCTGTCAAAAAATAATCAATACTCTTTACACAATCCTTGGTTGGAAGCCTGATTTAGAAGGTTCTCCTAAAGATAAAATACAATATGAGCTAGAAAAAGTAATGGAAAGCTATTTACCAGAATGTAAATTGTGGTTATTTCTATGTGATGAATTCTAAGTTATTTTAATTTTCTTACCAACACTGTTCTGTATTTTCTTAAATTTCCAAAGGGAACATATATTACTCTAGTCCTCAGAAAAAGCAAACAGACAAATATATATACATGCATGTATATGTAATTTTTAAAAAAAATTTTTTTAGATTTATTTGTTTGCTGGAGAGAGAAAGCATGAAAGAGAGAGTGCACGAGCAGGTGGGAAGGGCACAGAGAGAGGGAGAAGTAGATTCCCTGCTGAGCAGGGAGCCTGATGCGGGATTTGATCCCAGGACCCTGGTTTCATGACCTAGTCCAAAGGCAGATGCGCAACTGACTGAGCCACCCAGGTACCCCTAAAATATTTTTAAATGAACCAAGAGATCATTCAAAAGTCTTCTGCTTTAAAATAATTTAGGAAATAGGGGCGCCTGGGTGGCTCAGTGGGTTAAGCTGCTGCCTTCGGCTCAGGTCGTGATCTCAGAGTCCTGGGATCGAGTCCCGCAACTGGCTCTCTGCTCAGCGGGGAGCCTGCTTCCTCCTCTCTCTCTGCCTGCCTCTCTGCCTACTTGTGATCTCTCTCTGTCAAATAAATAAATAAAATCTTTAAAAATAATAATAATTTAGGAAATAAGCTTGAATTTTTTTTTAGATTCTGTTTGTTTATTTATTTATTTATTTGCTTGAGGCAGAGAGAGCCCACAAGCATGCAGAGCAGCAGGTAGACAAAGAGGGAAAAGCAGGCTCCCCGCTGAGCAGTGAGCCCTGACACACACATGGGGCTTGATCCCAGGCCCCTGGGATCATGACCTGAGCCAAAGATGCTTAACCAACTGAGATACCCGTGCACCCCAACAAGCTTGATTTTAAACTGATAACCAAATAATTAGCTTTTTTTTTTAATGCCTAAAAAATTCAACTACAATGTCTGATGCATGAAAACTAGAATTTTGGCACCTATTTTAAATATCGTTTACATAATCTTATATAAAGCACATGAAGCAACATAATTTGCACACATTTTCACAAGGAAAAAAAAATCTGTTCTCAAAGTTCATGGCAGTCTAACCTTCTCAACATAAGAGAAAGGCAATAAAATAATTCAGACTACTGACTAGAATAGGAAGAAGTCCAAGAAAGAGACAGGTTTGCTGAGTTTAGACTCAAAGAAAAAAAGTTAAAATATATAATTTTTTTCCACACAATACTGCCAGCTCCACTAAAAAGACAAAACACCTAAAACCTTCAACAACCTATCCAAAGGACAGGTGACCACAGCTAAAATTTTTCATTTCTTTTCTTTTTTGTTTTATTCCATGTGATTAGCAACTGAGCAACTAAATTTTTTTTTTTTTTTAAAGATTTTATTTATTTATTTGACAGAGAGAAATCACAAGTAGATGGAGAGGCAGGCAGAGAGAGAGAGAGAGAGGGAAGCAGGCTCTCTGCTGAGCAGAGAGCCCGATGCGGGACTCGATCCCAGGACTCTGAGATCATGACCTGAGCCGAAGGCAGCGGCTTAACCCACTGAGCCACCCAGGCGCCCCTAAATTTTTTTTTTAAAACAAAACCAAAAAAGAGAGAGAGAGAAGGAGTCTGATCTAAAAACCATATTATAAATCCAAGAAATGGCTGCTGAACTCCCTTGAAAAACCACTAGTGACAAAGTGATTTCTATCCTATGATGCAACATTTCCTTCAAAAGCCCAAAAGCCAGATACAGAGTTCATTAACTTGGGGAATAAACCTAAGAGAGCCAGGGACCACCCTCCCCTGGAAATAGTATAGCTTTCTGTTCATATAAATAAGCACTGCTTTTAAAAAGATTCATAAAATTCTCCACGTTCTAGAAAATGATCATTCTAAACTAAATCTCTCAAAAAATACTAAAATGTATTCCATTTTCCTTCATGCTTGAGGTAATATAACTTTTATGCAACAACACCCAGAATTAGGATGATTTCAGAAATATCTTAATTTTAAAATATGTTCACATTCATTAAGCTCAAAGAGAGCTACAATTGCAGGCTAGGCTTCCTAGGTAATTCTAGAGGCCATCACCTCTTCAGTGGAGTTGTAAGAGTCTTTAAAGCACTTCCCATATTATTTTTAACTACAATTTTCCTTCTCTTCATTTCCCTCACAGTTCCCTAAAATTCAAGAGTATTTGAACCCAGCCCCAAACAATAACCCTTCCTTGAAGGGTTTTTTGTTTCAAAGTAGTAAAGCCTATAAAGCTTCACTTTCAAAGGCAAAAAGCTTTGGTTGCTGATACACTAGTAAAAGGAAAATCTTGCATTCTTTGAGGTTTCAGAAAAAAATCTTAAAGAGTAAATCATACGTTTGAGAAAAATAAGTACTGACCTTTTAATTTATCAATTTAGGCAAAAAGGCTACATTTTAAAAATTTCAAAACTGGGGGTGCCTGGGTGGCTCAGTGGGTTAAAGCCTCTCTGCCTTCAGCTCAGGACATGATCCCAGGGTCCTGGGATCGAGCCCCGCATCGGGCTCTCTGCTCAGCAGGGAGCCTGCTTCCTTCTCTCTCTGCCTGCCTCTCTGCCTCCTTGTGATCACTGTGTCAAATAAATAAATAAGATCTTTAAAAATTTCAAAACTGAAAACAGACTTTTTAAAAACAATTTTAAAAATGCTTATTAGGAAAACATTTAAATTCTTTTAGTAACCAATATCATTTGAACAGGGAAGAGTTGGAGAAAAAATATATTTAAAACTCCTTCTCAAGGATCTTTGTTATTTGCCAGTGTATACATCATCTCTCTTTCAATTGCTTAATCTCATAAAAATTCTACAATAAAAATGAAATCTAGGTCTTAACCCTCCCCTCCAAAAAATGTTTATCACCTATGCCACTCCACCTCTGCTAAGCAAAGGATATGAAAGAAAGCTTGAGCAAGAATGTTTAAGAGCCAACAAGATGAAGATAGAGTAACAAGAAGACAAAGACTGAGTGAATAAAAATGGGGTATATAATGACAGCATCCCAAAACTTGACCACTAAGCAAGATTTAAAAAAAAAAAAAAAAAAAAAAGCCTAGTCTGCATGATTAGTTCACAAAAACTACAATAACAAGAGAGAGAGAGAATCTTAAAGTAGTAGTACTCTTCCAATTCCAAAACCAGTGCACAACATAATTTTTGTTAGGCATGTACACACACTCACAAGATCACAGGATTTGTGCAATTTAATTAAATATAAAAAAAATATCTTTGGGCAAAATGTCCTAGTTTTATTTTTTCACTCGAATTCTTGGCCAATAGTAAAGTAAATCTGTTCATGATAACAACAAAAAAGGGATAAGCCTTTACATGAAATGGTACCACACAGAAATATATTTCATTACAGGTCCTTCGCACATCAACATTCAAGCCTAATGCACAATTCAAGGGCCCTAAGGGCTGCGTTAGCAGATCCAATCTAAGACAAGTCAGTCTGTATTTCACTCATGAACACTCCCCAGTGGTCAGCACTGCCAATGGGAATCCAACTCATTATTGCTTATAAGTTTGTGACTCTAAAAAAGCTGAAAATCACATTTTCTGAAGACAAATGATCAAACATTTAAATAGGAATTTTTCTCTCATGATTAATGACACCTGCAGCTCACAAAGGGTGACAACTGACAAATCATATTATGCTCTGGAAGAGATCTAGAGACCTTATAAAGATTTATAAGATATGATGTAGTTTCTCACACCTTTACTCACTCAAATCCTCTTCATCCAAAATAAAGTTGTCCCCATGGAGCTTAAAAATATAACCCAGTCAATACCACTGTTGGCGAATGCAGCAAAGGCTCTGAAATAAAGTAGTAGCCTCCTCATTCCAATACGTGATAAGGAAGTGGGGTGAATCCAAGGAAGAGATAAACATGTAGAGAGGATGGGGCAGAACAAAAGGAGGAGATGGGAGAAGTAACTGAGAAGCTGAACTTAGAACTAATTTTATTACTGAAAATAAGATGGCATAGTTTTGCTAGATTCTAATTTGCCAACTACTGATAAGAAGAATCAATCAGAAGCTCCAGAGAATTCTAAATTAAAAATGATCAGTCACTACACTCAAGAAACATAATAAAGTCCACTGATGAATTAAAAGAATAAACACCCAAGAAACAATATGGGCAATGTCTAGTCACACAAAGGTGGGAGCAATGAAAGATCTTGGAGTCAAAATGGACCACGAGTTTCATCAATCAACATTAAAAGAATATGTAAAAGAAACTTCATGTACAACTCAGCTTGATGGTGGTACAGAAGAAATGAATCTATAACACTAATTAAATACTGGAACAGATTACCAGGACAGGTTGTGAGACTGTCCTTAGACTCTTTTAAAAATAAGAATAGAATAGCTTAAATGCCGGCCTCTCCATAGTCAGGAGAAACAGAAAGAGCCCCCTACCAGCAATCATATTCCCTGACAATCCCTGCAACATTTGCTACAGGCATATATTTTACAGTGATAGTTACTGAATAACTCTCAATTATCCACAATAATGTTGGCCAGAAGTTGCACATCAAAAGAACCCTGCCCTGGGGCACCTGGATGGCTCAGCTGGTTAAGCATCTGCTGGCTCAGGTCATGACCCCAGCATTGGACTCCTTGCTCACTGGGGAGTCTGCTTCTCCCTCTGCCCTCTGCTCCCCCTGCTTGTGCTTACACTCTCCCATGTGGGTGCTCGCTCTCCCCCCCACCACACACGCTCTGTCAGATAAACAAAATCTTGAAAAAAAAAAAAAGTAAAAAAAAAAAACAACAACTTTGCCTTTCCTCTTCTGTCAAATTCTGAACACAATAACACAAATTAATATGCAGATAAAGTACTGTTATATTGTGATACTCTCTTACACAAAGGGCCTAATAAAGAAAATGAAAAGGAAAACTCATTTTGTTGGAGTTGTGTCAGTGAAATGCTCCAGAAAAGTAAAGCGGTAAATCTAGTATTCATTATGATGCTTTAATTATTGGAGCACCTGGGAGGCTCAGCTCCTTGGGCCTCTTGACTCTTGGTTTTAACTCGTGTCATGATCTCAGGATTGTGAGAAGGAAATCATGTAGGGCTCCAGGCTCAGCAGGGAGTCTGCTTCTCCTCTCCCTCTTCCTATGCTCAATGTGCGTGCTCTAATAAATAAAATAAAATCTTTTTTTTTAAAGATTTGTAAGTATTAATCATGCGTATTTACAAATACTACTGAATTTGGGGAGACTCTTGAAGCTAAACTAGGAAGATCTATGAAATCTGGAAATTGTTGAAGGATACTGGGAGTAGGCACTGTATTGAAGTGAAGCAAAATGAGCAGGTAGAGAGCCTTGATGTAGTAATAAATAAAAGGTGCCCATGAGATCACAACCAGAGGCAGTTTGGCCAGGCAAGTAAGATCAGCTCATCAGCTGCTAGAAACAAGGGATCTGAGGCTCAATAAAGCTCCTTAGTCTCTTCAAGAGGATTCTTAAAACAGAAGCTCCTATTTCAGATGTGTATTTTAACAACGTCTGTCCCTTCTTTCAAGTATTTATTTTCTCCCTACTTTCCAAATTTCTGTTGGAATTATCAGGTTGTCTTAACAGCATTAATCCAGTGTAAGCACAGTTTAGGCTGGAGGTTAAAAGGGGCAAGAAAAGAGAGTCCCAGAACAAAGATAGCAACAAAGAGGCACAATGGTCACACAGTTGACATCATGACCTCCAAAGTCCCTATTCAAACTTCAAATTCTGTGACAGTGATGGAAACCCATTCTCTGTCAATAGTTTCCTCCACAGTTCAGCCTTTTACCAAAAATATTGAAAAAAATCAGATAACTCAGTGGTTTGCATTTCAAATAATTTTGTTCTCCATATCTGGTTCTCAAATTTCAGTGTGCTTAAGAATCACTAAGGGTCAGGGCACCTGGATGGCTCAGTCAGTTGAGCATCTGCCTTTGGCTCAAGTCATGATTCTGGGGTCCTCGGATTGAATCCCACATTGGGCTCCTTGCTCAGTAGGGAATCCGCCTCTCCCTCTGCTCCGTTCATGCTCTTTCTCACTCACTTTCTCTCAAATAAATTTTTTAAAGATTTTATTTATTTATTTGAGAGAGAGAGAATGCACACAAGCAGTGGGGAGGGCACAGGGAGAGGCGGGCTCCCTACTGAGCAGGAGCCCAATGCTGGGACTCGATCCCAGGATCCTGAGATCATGACCTGGGCTGAAGGCAGAGGCTTAACGACTGAGCCACCTAGGTGTCCCTCTCAAATAATTTTTTTTAAATTTTTTTTAAAAAGAACACTGAGGGTCTACCTGACGTTTTGATTCAATGAGGTCAGAGCAGAGACTCAGGAATCTATTAAAAAATATACCCCATTTGCAGAAACTCAAACTGATGGAGAAAAATATTTAAATGGCTAAACTTAGGAAATGAAAAGAAAAACTTAAAGAATCAAAAGAAACTTTGCCTCAATTAATTCATTACTGAGTAACTAAAATTGGTTGTACTATACGGGTAATCTTCATGTTACTTGAGAAATGTACCTTTGGGTACTGCTAAGACACAGCAAAATTTAGATTTTTTTTTAAAAAACCAGATAACACATGTTCAATTGCCTACTATGTAGATGACCAAGAACTAGTCAGTTCCTCAAAGTTCTATAACAATTTTTTAAGAGTTTAACATCAGGTGAGTCATAAAATATAAGGCTCTTAAAATGAAGAAAAGACTGAAAATACTGTTATAGATCTGTGAGTTATAGAAATTCTTTCCAATTTTTTTCCAATAATTTTATTTCTTTAACTATCATATTCTTCAGAGTAAAATGCAAAATATGAAATTTTTACTTTAGGGCCATTTTAAATCTATTTATGGAGAGTGTTTTGTTTGTTTGTTTAAAGATTTTATTTATTTTTGAGAGAGAGAATGAGCAGGGGGAGATGTAGAAGCAGACTCCTGACAGAGCAGGGAGCCTACAGCAAGGCTCGATCCCAGGACCCTGGGATCATGACCTGAACCAAAGGCAGATACTTGACTAGAGCCACCCAGGCACCCCAATTTATGGAGGTTTTTTTTAATGCAAAGATTTTACTTGCTAGTTGGCTATAATCGAGGCAAACAGGTTTTCTTCTGCTCATTCTCTAAGGACCTATGAAGTGTCCTCTCCCTTCATTTTTAACAGTCCCCATCACAGAACACATGGAACAGAATTTCGACCTCCCAGATTCCTCATTCAAGACCTTTTGGTCCTCCTGCTTCACAAAATACAGTCCTTGGTATCTTAACATACCAAGCCTAAGTATTAAAATCTTCTCAAACTTAACCATTTTCACTAGAATCTGTTTCTTTCATGAAAACAACTATACCCACCAAAATGGAAGATTTTCTCATTTCTCAGACTTTTAAGTCCAGTTAGTTCAAGAGTTGGCAAATTGAATAACCTTATTCATTCTCCTTTCAACACACTCAAAAAAAAAAAAAAAGAAAAGAAATTTTAAAGGCCAGTATTCTATTCATCTTACTTTTACAAAAGCTAAGTTGGTGAGAATATATTACTTGGAATAGACTACATCTATTAAGGAATAAAATAAATGTTTTAATTATCTTACAATTCCTATGGTAAAACCAAGTGCTACAGAAAACCCAAATCTAAGAGGGCTGCTTCAATCTTACTGTATTTCAGCCATAACTGCTCATAAAATTCTCTTCAGTTCCAAAATACAGAAATAAAGCATACACACAAACACACACACACATATACATGCATATATTTTAGGAAATCTTAACTTAGAAGAATGAGATAATGTTATGTGTAAAAGAAGAGAGATAATGAGATAAGCACAGTGAAGTTACCAAAGCTAGATTTGGGCCACATTACCAGCATATTTGTAACAGTTTTTATATGAAAATATCATTAGGTGCATAATGACTACATATCTAAATTTATCTCTCGAAAAGAACAAAAGTATATCAAGATTGGGGTGCCTGGGGGGGGCTCAGTCAGTTAAGCATCCAACTCTTGATTTCAGCTTGGGTCATGATCTCAGGGTCATGAGATCAAGCCCCACATCCAGCTCCATGCTGGGCATGGCGCCTGCTTAAGAGTCTCTCTCCTCTTCCATGTCCTCTCCCCATGCTCTCTCTCAAAAAAAAAGATGTCAAGATAGTCTAGTCTGAAGACTGAAACAGACAAATCTTACCTGATCTCCAGGAAGCATATTTACAGAAATGAGGCAGTTCACAGTTGTTATACTAAGTGGAGAAATATGGTTTAGTTATATGACCACCTGAGAAAAACTCAATGTTTCTCTCAGTATGCTTTCCAAATGTAATACAGATTATGAAGACCTAAGAACAGCAATTTACTATTCCCTGTGTGCACACATTAAAAAAGGGAAGATGGAACAGATAAGGAGAAATGTGCAATCCAAAGAAAAGGGAAAATAAAAGGGACTGAAGGAGGACTGTGGGTGCGCACACATGGGTGTGTGTATATATAAGAGCATTCACTCTTAAAACTGTCCCTGAAGTTGCCATCTATAAATCCACAAGAGTTACAAATGCTACGTGAGAAAGTGGTCTGATCTGAAATAAGGTGTCATCAACAACATGTAAAAGCTTTTCTGTTTTGATATAACTAATTCCATTAAAACTAGGATAAGTTATCTGAAGAAAATGCCTGAAGTGAACAGAGGATACATTTAAAAATTATTCATTAGCCACATAATCTTCAAAACCTACATTAAGGGATTTAATTCTATGCATTAACTCCTTTAGTCTAGCTTGCTTCTAAAAGCTTCTTGTAGCTTGCCAAGATTGGAGAAATTTGTGTTAGAAGATAACATTTCATATAAAATTGCTTTCTATTTTCCATTACTTATTTATAGACTCAGCCTTTAATCTAATATCTTCAGGATTCTGGTTTTTACTAGCTACTTACCAACTAACCCCATATAACATTATATACAAACGTATAAAGGGGTAGAAATTAGTTCACTATTACTCTACATGAGTAAAATTCAAGTATTTTAACGGTCTCTAGCAAAACAGATTTTTCATTCAAGCACACAACACAACCCAGCTGCAGAATTCAATTCAAGGAGCTATTTCAATGCGGCTGAGCTAACAATACACCAGTCCCTAAAGTATCCTACTTCCCCTAATGCCTAAAGAGCTTTATTGCCATTCTCAATTCCAATTTCCTGTCCTTGCTCTAGGCTTGCAATACTCTATACCTGAAGTATCTCCAAATATGGTCACACTCCAATGTAGTGGGTACGGGGTTTCAACATATGAATACAACATATAACACAATAAAGCCTGTAACAGTATGGTTCCATTTATATAATATTCTCAATATGACCAAATTATAATGATGAAAAACAGATCAGGAGCTGTCAGAATTGAAGGGAAGTTACTGAGGGTAGCATGAGAAAATTTTCTGGACATGATGAAAAAGTCCTAGTGGTGGTGTTACAAGTATTAATGCATGTGGTAAAATTTTACAAAACACATGGACCCAGAATACATGTAAAAACTGGTGAATGTGGAAAAGGTCTACAGTTTAGTAGTTGACAGTAGCACTACGATAAGTAAGATGTTACCTTTGGGGAATGATGAGTAAGACTGTAATAGGAACTCTCTGTACTATTTTTTCAACTTTTTAAAAAGATTTTATTTATTTATGAGAGAGAAAGATAGTGAGAGTGAGAGTGCAGGTAAGTGGGGAAAGTAGCAAAGGGAGTGGGACAAGCAGACTCCATGCTGAGCCTGGAACTCCACATGGGGCCCAATCTCACAGCCCTGAGATCATGACCTGAGCTGAAATCAAGAGTCAGATGCTTAACTGAATGAACCACTTAGGCACCCCTATAGATATATATTTTTAACTTTTTATTACTTTTTATTTGAAAATTATTTTAGAGTCACATAGAAGTTGCAGAAATAGAGATGACTCAGTCAGTTAAGCGGATATATGTATACACACATACATATATGTGTGTACATACATATATACACACATATATGTGTGTACATACATATATACACACACACATACACATATCTGACTGATAAAATATATATATTTGTATATCTAAAGTTACATATATTATATACCTAAAATTATTTGTGTGTGTGTGTGTGTGTATTTTATAGTTCATAGAATCTCTGAGAAAGCCTGGAAAACTATGCTTAATGGCTATATCACCAGGCACAAAAGTCCTCCCTCCACACACCTCCAAAAGAAACATTTTGATAGCAGACTATTCCCCCAACCCAAACACCCACGTCCCATAACAATACTATGGGTATGTTGTCAAAAGGCTGAGAAAACCTGAATAGAAAGCCCTTAATGGGGACGCCTGGGTGGCTCAGTTGGTTAGGCGGCTGCCTTCGGCTCGGGTCATGATCCCAGCGTCCTGGGATCAAGTCCCACATCGGGCTCCTTGCTTGGCGGGGAACCTGCTTCTCCCTCTGCCTCTGCCTGCCACTCTGTCTGCCTGTGCTTGCTCTTGCTTCTCTCTCTATGACAAATAAATACATAAAATCTTTAAAAAAAAAAAAAAGAAAGAAAAAAGAAAAACCTTAATGGAAAATATTTGAGAATTAATGTTTTAGGCAAAGATTATCAATGGTTTTATTATTTCTTTCTTCAAAGTATCTTTATATAAGGATTTGAATAATTTACCTTTAAAACATAGTGCAGGATTTCAAGAGCAATTTCACACCAATTTCTGTTCATTAATGTTTTTTCTCCCTAGATTTAATTTTGGAACCAATGAAATAAAATGGAAAGGAAAAGTAAACAACATTATGTCTTGGTATTGATTCATACTCAGTTACTGAAGAGTTGCCTCAAAAATTATTACATTTCAGGGGGTGTGGGTGGCTCTGTGGGTTACAGCCTCTGCCTTCAGCTCAGGTCATGATCTCTGAGTCCTGGGATCGAGTCCCGCATCACGCTCTCTGCTCAGCAAGGAGCCTGCTTCCCTTTCTCTCTGCCTGCCTCTCTGACTACTTGTGATCTCTGTCAAATAAATAAATAAAGTCTTTAAAAAAAATTTTTTTTAATGATTACATTTCAGCAATATGACAATGATAGGCTAAATACATATTTTGTCTATATAATTTTTTAAAGAAAACCATTTTGCAAAAGGATAAAATCAATAGAAAACAGCCAAAGATCTGAATGAGCACTTCCAAAAAGATAAAACTTCAAGGCCCAAGATATATGAAAAGATGCTTGTTACAATAGAAAAATAAACAAACTAAAACCACAATGAGATACCATTAACCATTCACAAACTTGAGAAATATTAAAGTCTAACATTACCAAGTGTTGATGAAGATGTAGAGCAAAAGGAAGTCTACCATAAACTGTTGATTAAAGTGTCTCATGCCATCACTTTGGAAAACAGTTTGTAATTACCAAGTAAAATTAGAGAAGTATATATTCTATAGTCCAGCAATTTGTCATCTAGGTATAACTCCCAGAGGATATCTTGTCTGTTCGCATAGGGACATGTATCTGGATGTTCACAGACACATTATTTATTATAGCAAAAGTAAGGAAGCAACTTAAATGTTTATAAACTGGATAAGTGTGGTGTATTAATATAGTAGATTACCAAACACAAAAGAAAGAAGGAAAGGAGAGAGGAGGGGAAGGAAGGAGAAGGGAGGGGAGGGGAGAGAAGAAGAGGGGTGGGGAGAAGTGGAGAGGGGAAGGGAGAGGGAAGGAAGAGGGAAGGCGGAAGAAAAGAGAGAGGGGTGAGAGGGAGGAAGGGAAGAAAGAAGAAGGAAAGAACAAACCAGTTTCCAGAGTACAAATAAACCTTGGCTTTAAAATATATATCAAATCTAATTGTCTAAAAATAAGTCACAAACCTAATACATTCCTTTTCTTTTTAATTTTTAATCTAGCTTCTCCCCTATCTAGATGTAGCCACAGGATTCCTAGAGTTCCCTTAGGAAATAATCACTAACTGACTATTCCACACAGATTTAAATTAATTTGAAACAGCTTGAAATTTGCAGTTAATCTACAATGTTTCACTTGTAAGAATAAGGTTTAAATTTATAGTATTCTTATTTCAAAGGAAAAAAGCATTACAATACACAAACCATAATATGTTAAGGATTCAGAAATTTTGATTTCTGATCTTAGAATTTTTTTTTATCATCTCAGTAAGTATTCCTGAGTAAAATAAGGCTCTTAATTCATTATCCCTATTAATTTAGGTAATACAACTTAATTTCATTTATAAATAAACCACATACCCAAAAGAGACTGTAACTATAACACAGACAGCACAGATATAAATTCACTACTCAATGAGGCTGAGAATTAAATGTTAACAGTTAAAACACAATTCCATAAAAGTTTTAGGTTTTAAGGACAATCTAACTAAAAGTTCTTGACATACACATTCTCAAAGTCTTAAATACCTATGAAATGCAGAAAATAAGAAAACTTATAACACAAAAACTAAGTCTGAAAGAGTCTGAGAGGAATGAAAACACACTATTGTTTAAGCCAATTTGTACCATGGTGATACAGAAACCTATCTCATTTTCTAGATAATTCAGTTCTCACCCAGGAGAAGAGAACTTTTAGCAGACTTCTATTTTCAGACAGGTAGAAACACAGCTAGGCCACATGATCAATCAGGTTGTACTAGCTTATTCTAGGTCATATAAAAAATGCCAAAAACCCACTGCTTTTTAATTGGTTAGTAACAAGATGAAACAGAATCTTATTGTGGTTTTTCACTTAATAAAGTCCTGGCTATTTTTTAAGAATCTTTCTGTACTAAACTTTCTGAAAATTTTACATATTTCTAAGTTAGCCAAAGACAAACCTCAGGTACAAAATCAAAATCAAATCTATATCATGATGTGCTTATCTATTCATTTGTTAGCTGACATTTGGTAAATGTAAAATTATTTCACAAAAAGGGTTTAGAATCCAAATCAAATGAAATATTTACTCAAAAAGGACAGGAAATAAAATTATAAATATATAATCAGACAATAAAAATTAGACAGATATAGTACATACTCTGTTTCAAAAGCTTGAAAAGTCAAAGCTATTCCTAATTCTATTATTACTGTCTTAACCAAGAAAATGTTTGATGTACATGTGTATTTGTTCATTCATTCATTCTTCTTCTACCTTATACCTGAAGGAACACTACCAAGGATTTTTCTTTGAACAGCATTTAATACATATACACTTGCATATGTATTAAAAAATGTAAAGTGGTACTTGCTAGTTCATTTAATAGTAATAGGGGTGTCTGGGTGGCTTAGTCGGTTAAGTAACTGACTTTTTTTTTTTAAAGATACTAATTATTCATTCATGAGAGACAAAGGGAAAGGGAGAAGCAGGCTCCCCGCTGAGAAGGGAGCCCCACATGGTGCTCCATCCCAGGACCCTGGAATCATGACCTGCACCGAAGGCAGATGCTTAACCAACAGAACCATCCAGGCACCCTAGCACCTGATTCTTGATCTCAGCTCAAGTCTTGATCTCAGACTCATGAGTTTATGCTCTGCATTGGTCCAGCATGGAGCCTTCTTTTAAAAAAAATTTTCTTAAGTGATTAGTAATAAACTACAGATGTCTCAAATTATGCTGACTGCATCAAGAATAATGATTACTTCTTAATAAACACTTTGCTGATCAGAAAAGATATTTCTCGCATCAGGTGCAATAACTGAAATCAGAAATGTGTATTCCAATCTCTTCAATTTGTAGTATCCAACTTGATGCCTTTTAAATGTATTGCTCAACATAAATGAGAGACCCTTAAATTACAGGCCAGTATTAAGTGCTTCTTTGATTTAATGGTAATTTAATCTCTCTTGAATGTAAGAATTTCTCAAATTTCATAGACTCTCAATGAAGCCACTGCAAAGATGTCTATCCTTGATAGGCTGATTACCAATTACTCAACAAGTTGAAATATTTTATTTTCTTTTAGCATTTACTCATGTTATCTTCAGAAGTCAGGCACTTGCTCTTATCTTTTGCATCTGTTCTCACACAATTAACTAAATATTTAAAATCTAGTTGTTTTTCTTTGCCTAGACTTTCAATTTTGTTTAATCTCTCTCTTGATGCAACTTTAAGAATTTTTTCCTATATACTCTACTTTGGGTACTTCTACTATCTTTACATTAATAAAGTAAACTAACGCAAACACTGTAGGATGTGCTTTATAACAAACAAGAATTTAATTCATCTTGGTCTTTTAGTTAAAAACACCAGAGTTAACCAATAAATAGAAAAAGTTTCTCTACTTTCTGGGAAGATCTGATGTTTAAATTAAATTAAATCCATAGTTTTTCATTGTTTTTTTCTCATAATTTACTGAAATGAATGCACTTTTTCACAATCCATGCTGGTTAATATGCATTATCTCTACCTCTGCACCATCTCTACCTCTGCACTAATCCAACTACCACTAGCCTCAAAAAGATTTCTTGTCTGCCCAAAGTCAAAAAACAAGAACACCAGGGCACCTGGGTGGCTCAGTCAGTTACATGTCTGCCTTTAGCTCAGCCATGATCCCAGGGTCCTAGGATGGAGCACCACCCACATCATGCTTCCTGCTAAGTAGGATGCCCGCTTCTCCCTCTCCCTTTGCCTGCCTCCCTCTGCTTATGTGCACTGGGTGCTCTCTGTCAAATAAATAAACAAAATCTTTAAAAAAAAAAAAGAAGAAGAAGAAGAATGCCATTCCTAAGAGATAAGGTGTTAAAGTGTTCAAAACATAGCTTGGACAAATACTGACTGAGCTTTGGGGGCACCTGGGTGGCTCAGAGGGTTAAGCCTCTGCCTTCAGCTCAGGACATGATCTCAGGGTCCTGGGATCGAGCCCCGCACGGGCTCTCTGCTCAGCAGGGAGTCTGCTTTCCTCCCTCTCTCTCTCTGCCTGCCTCTCTGCCTACTTGTGATCTCTCTATGTCAAATAAATAAATAAAATCAAAAAAAAAAAAAAAAAAAAACCACACACACATAACTGACTAAGCTTTGATCCAACTGAAACCTTGTGGGATACACACACGCAGAGGTGCACCCACAGCCACACATATGCCACACACACATACAACACCCAGCACATAGAAGGAATTCCAAATACAGCTGAAAGGTGTAACTCCGCCTTCAAATATGAGCCCTTAAGCTTCTGCACTAACTGGATGAGTCACTGGCTCATGGGATCAGTTACTGCACCAATAATCACAGTGAGGACGACTCACTTTAAGGGCTGTACCTACCAGGAAACTTCCAAATTAAATTGATCAGAGATGTTTATTAAGGCAACATGAAGTTTCCCTTGGTTTTGCACATACCAAGCTTAATTTGCCACTTTGCCATGATTAGATCAAGAGGACTTGACAGAGACCACATCTTAAGGCTCTAAGTCTTTAACTTAAATCCTACTGCCTAGTAACTACTGACATCTCAACAGACCCTAATTCTTTTGCCCCCAAGATTCTTGACTTTGCCACAACCTCATCCACCACACTTACGTGACTCCCAACTGTCACAGTTCCCATTCCTCAAACCATTCAGGACAACATGGTCTAAGGTAAAGTTTGTGTTGTCTCATATTTTGCACTGGGGCCTTCTACGTTTCTTTTGTATTAACAATGCACTGATTCATCCTGAATAATTTTATATATTGTTGACTGCAGCACTTCTCAGCTCACTGGTCTAAAATGAAGTTTATATACATGGTTATTTGAATAATAATGGAAAACTGAACTATATAAAAGCACTTAAAAGTATATTCAAATAAGCTCCTAAAAACCAGAACTTCTCAGAAAATAAATAAATAAATAAATGGTGAGAAAAATACCATAGTCAAATACTAATGAAGGGAGGAAAACAAGCTTTCTAATACACTAACAAGCAACTTCAAAGTGAAAGAAGACAAAGGACACCAGGCTTTTATTGTGGTCCTAAATTATTAGCTTACTTTACTAACCTTGTGTTTGCAAATTATAAAAATCATCCATTTGTGTTACAAGAAATTACTTTGGCCTAACACTTGGAAATATAGTACCTGAAGTGAATTCTAAGAGACCAGCTCCTCATTAATCATCATTTTGAAACATTCATGCCTCAATGTGGTCTTTTAGCTCATTGTTTAAAATTTCAAGTAAATGGAGCATCCCAAAGATTCACCTGCAAAATACTGTTTTTCCAACCTTTCTTAGCTCTTAGCATCTGACATGCTTGACAATTTATTCTGAAATAATCTTCACCATGTAAATGGACTTTCTGCTGTATCTACAGAAAAAGGCTGATCAGTATAAAACACTGTCATTTGTATACTATCATACTCATTAGGGGAAAAAAAAAATTCCATCAAGAAAAAAATGTAAATGGTATCAATGCCACTGAAATTCTGTTAGGAGTTCAAATAAAGTTAAGTAAAGTTCTTTTAGTATAGCAATTTGTTCTCTAAATAAATTCTAAATCTCACTAATCAGCATAGTCAACACAGCCAATGACAAAAACAAAGACAAAAACTAATTTTCACTATTGACTCTGAAAAACAATCTGAGGGTTTTGAAGGGGCGGAGGGTGGAATGTTGGGGGAACCAGGTGGTGGGTATTAGAGAGGGCACGGATTGCATGGAGCACTGGGTGTGGTGCAAAAACAATGAATACTGTTATGCTGAAAAGAAATTTTTAAAAAATAATAACAACAAAAAAAAACAAAAACTAATTTTCAGACTACCTGGATTATCTTAAAAGCATCTCTGTCAAAATACTTCATTAAAACTGAACTTGATATTTTCTTTTTTTTTTTTAAGATTTTATTTATTTATTTGACAGAGAGAGATCACAAGTAGGCAGAGAGGCAGGCAGAGAGAGAGGAAGAAGCAGGCTCCCTGCTGAGCAGAGAGCCCAATGCGGAACTCCATCCCAGGACCCTGAGATCATGACCTGAGCCTAAGGCAGAGGCTTTAACCCACTGAGCCACCCAGGCGCCCCTGAACTTGGTATTTCCAAGCTAGGAATTCAAAAATCTCTAGTATACATCCATTCTTCAACAGACCTCCACCAAGTGGAATCAACTTTACTGAGCCTCATTTTCTTCATCTTGGGAATGGGGATAGAAGTAACTCTCTACCACCAGGATTAAATGAGATTACATTTAGTGTGTATGCTCTTTGGGATTATGTCATAAACCCAATATCTGAAAGATACTTTAAGCTTTGGTTTGCATACAGAAATAATTTATAGACTCTAAACTAGATGACCACTGTTCTTAACTTATAAGTTAACTTATAAATTCTAGCATATGTAATAATATCCCTACCATCTTCCATAAATTGAAAGTGAACTTCAATTAGTTTTAAAACACTCTGCACAAAAATGATGACAGAAAATATAAATAAATCTTTTTTTTTTAAGATTTTATTTATTTATTGACAGAGAGACAGAGAGAGAGGTAACACAGGCAGGGGGAGTGAGAGAAGGAGCAGCAGGCCTCCGATAGAGCAGGGAGCCTGATGTGGGGCTCAATCCCAGAACCTTGGGGTCATGATCTGAGCCAAAGGCAGACACTTAACCACTGAGCCACCCAGGCGCCCCTATAAATAAATCTTTAAGAAACATTTTGACATTAGGAGAAGGAAGGAAAAAATGAAGGGGGGGAAATGGAGATGAACTATGAGAGACTGTAGACTGAGAAACAAACTGAGGGTTTTAGAGGAGACGTGGGTGGGGAGATGGGTTGGCCCCACGATGGGTATTAAGGAGGACATGTACTGCATGGAGCACTGGGTGTTATATGTAATATATATGTAAATATGAATCTTGGAAGACACTGCATCAAAAATGAATGACGTACTGAATGATGACTAACATAATAAAAAGAAAGAAAAGAAACGTTTTGAATTTTATGTCTTCTGTTTGACTATATAAATTAAGGTAAAAAATGGATTCTAGAATTTGAACTTTATATTTGATAAAATATTGTAGCTCAAATTACAATGCAAGATACATTTTTAAGACTGGTAGAAGACCCAGTCTTGTTGATAATAAACCTTTACAAATTAAGAATGGCATCTTTGCATCTTTCATCTTGCTCGAGTATCTTCTATCTATTCCAGATAATTATTTTGAAGCCAAAATTCAAGGAGCACAGACTTTCATTTCAAGCAGATAATTCTATCAGAATATCAAACATAGAGACAGCTCCTTAAAATAAAGAGAAGGAAAACGTACAAAGACCACTTCAAAAAAAAATTTTAAATTTTGAGTGGCAGAGGCTGTAACCAAAAACAGTAATCGACTTCTCATTCAGTAATAATGAAGTCTGTTGGGGGGGGGGGCGGAGCTGGAATAAAAGAATATAATTCCTATCACTTTATAGTCTGGCAAAAATGTAAAGCAAGGTCAAACTGTTAACAATGATCACTGTAATACATACAAGAGAAAACTTCTTACACTCACATAAAAACACAGATGTCACAAACATTTAGGTTCTCTAACATTTGCTTACATCTCTAAACATTGTTTACATCTGTAAACATTTGTTTACAGCTTACATAATAATGCTTAATGAACACTATAATTCTAAGGCAAAATATTTCTACACCAAGTTTTCTACAACAGACAGTTGCTGCCTCATTAAAACAAAAGAATTTGATTCATCAGTGCAGTTACTAAAAAAGACACACTAAACAACTAGCCTGATAAAAATCTGATAAAGATATAGGTTATCTTCTGGTTTTAGAATTTATTCTATGTTTTAGATTCCAAATCTAACAAAATGTCACTAGAATCTCCATTTAACCTCTTTTAGTCCAAATATTATCTCTGCCCTTCACTCTGCTAGTATAAGGTTTAGTTCTATTTTCGATGATTTTCTCCAAAGTTAAAATATAAATGGCCTCTTCTCAGGCTGTATTCTCCTCTATTTGATGACAATCCTAACTATTCGCTCCTTGGAATCCTCTGCTTTCTTTGAGCTTCTCAAATAGCATACTCCCTCACAGCTCTCTTCCATCCTTCCAGAACACTTTCTCGGGTATCTTCACTTTCTCTTTCCCCTATCTTCCCTATAATTATGAACTATTCCCAAGCGTCGGTCCTCTATCCTCTTCCCTCCTCATTTCATGTTGCTACCCTTAGCACTCTCATCCAGTTTCAATGGAGCCTTGAAATAATTGTCAGCTGAGTAACCCATTTCTACCTCCAAACCCTTTTCTGAATGTTAGAAACTTAGCTCCAACTGGCACAGAGGTCCAAAAATGAGTATTTGTTTTTCTTCTTTTTAAGTAGGCCCCACACTCAGCATGGAGCCCAACGTGGGCCTTGAACTCACAACCCTAACTAACCATGTCCAAAACTGAAACCATTATTTCATACCTCCAACATCCAAAGAGACCATTATCAACCCAGTTATTTTCTACTCCTCTTCCAATTCACCCCAAAATATAATCTAAAACAAGTCCCCATGGATCTGAAGTCAATCCCTAGCCATCCTCATACCTATGCACTGACTGGCTGGCTGACCACACACTGGCTCAGCTGCAACCCATTACTAGGTGGAATCTGATTAAGCCTAGCAGGCATCCAAAACCTTGTCTTCATATGCTGCCTTAACTCCTAATCAAGCCAGGACCAGCTATGGTTTTTGGGTGAACACACAAGAAGCAGACACCAGCTGATTAACAAAAAAGAAGTTTATTAAGCGATTACTGGGCATCTCAGAATTGTCAGGAGGATAAAAAACTATGCTTAAAAGTTAAGCTTCCAGAAAAATGTTCAAACCATGCTACAAAATAGGACTGATTAGAAAATGGCCCCACCACTACTGTCCCACACAGAACTGAAGAACCAATCCTGTTGCTGGAAATCAATCTTGCCACCACTCAGAAGGCACTTCTGCTACCTACCACCTCCCTCAGCAAAAATGGAAGCTCTGAGAAGAATCTGTTTCCTCAGTTCCAAATCAAGTCTTGTGGGAGGGGAATCTAAATGGTGAAGACTAAGTCATATGCCTATGAACTGGCTATAAATGAGGATGAAAATTTGAGGTCTACCTTCTAATATTGGCAAAACTGACTCCTATGTTAGCAATTCAGAGGAAATTATACAGGGAAAATTTTCCAAATTAAAAAAAAAAAAAAAAAAGACTATTCAGAGGTAAGGTTAAATATGAATGCAACTACTACTAAATACCACTCCTCTTTTCTACCTCCGTCTCCAAGTCTACAATGGATCTACAATGGATCCAAGATGCTATCAGAGTTTGGTGAGCATACTCCAATGCACTTACTAAAAATGGGCCCACCCTGTGGCCCACATCACTTGGCAGAGCCCATATTCCCTCCCTGCCTGAGTACTGCCAGTCACCAGGTCTGGGAAACTATACCTTCCCTTTAGACCAACAACCCATTCTCCAGCCATAGCTAGTTTCTTCTACACACAAGGGAAACCACCAAAATCCACATCAATGTCACCAAAGACTTTAAGCATTGGCAGTAACAAGACACTCTTATAACTGTATCCCATACACCAAAGTGAAACCTCCTGGACACCAAAGCCAATCTAGATTAAGTCTAAATTCTATATAGCCTTTGAACACAAGGATTTGATTGGCAACTCCCCACACTCTGCCCATCCTATCCTCCTGGGCTAGCCCTTCCCCATGAACCAGCCACCAAGATCCCAGTGCACATCTCATGCTCTATTCTTCCCCTTTCATTCTGGGTTGTCTTAACTTCTTATCTAAATATTGCAACAGCGTCCTAAGAAACTCTCCACTGCCAAAGTCCCCTTGCAACACCTCTACCATTACACATGCACATAAAATTCATGTCAAACATTTAATTCTTTGGAAAGCTAAACATCTCAAAAAAGTAAACTGTGTATAAATACAGAAAGCACTGCGGAAAATGTGTTCCAAAATAATTAAATCTCAATGTCTTAAAGTACATTCCTAGAAATAAGGAAATCTACAACTGCTTCATCATCCCCATCACTTTCACACCACTATGAAATATGAAAGAAAATCCAGTTTGACAAGGTAACTAATCTCTTTTCTGACTGATCTGGCAAAATTAAAATATGAAAAATACTTCCTAAGTTCCTCTTTACAGACTGAACTGGGGAACAACCATGCAATACTTAATGAATAAAAATATAATGGTAAGGAAACACGAAACATATCCCATTATAATCTCCAAGTTTAGTCCTTAGCCACATTCTAATTTCATCTGTTGTCTTTTTAATTTAGCCCTAAGCTTCTTTTCTAAAAACCCCTTTTGACAAATGGAAACTTTCCCTACTTGAGTTTCCTCCCTAACATTTCCCCTACATTTTGTCTAACCTAAATGTAGTCTTCAGGGGCACCTGGGTGGCTCAGTGGGTTAAATGTAGTCTTCAGCCTAGCTATCTTCCCCAATCTTGTTATTGTGGCATTTACATATGGCCATTTTTACGCCTTCTTATTTGTAAATACCTTCTACTTTTGTGGTGAAGCATTTTTTTTTTTGCATTTATTTTATAATACAATCTTCCTCAGAGCTGCCTTGTAGCAACCTCCTGGCCATAAGTGCTCACATATTTGCAATGAGGCTAAATTCCTGTTAAAATAATGATTTACAATTTGGTGTTCCAATAGATTAGTAAGGATCTAGATGGCTGCACACATACCTGTCAAAAGAAGAGGAAAACATAGTTCCTTTTCTTTCTTTAACCAGTAAAAAGTGGTTGAATAAATTAATGAATTTCTATCTTTGTTTTAAAGATTAACCAGTGTTTGCTTTCACAATCTTTAACAAATTAGAGATCTCTCTTCTCCAAATTGGCAAAGCTGTTGAATGATACTTTTGTTTTGCTGTATTGTTATCTCTTTACTTGTTCCTGTCGAGGAAGAGTACATAAACTACTCATATCAACAATCCTGTCTTAAACCACTTCTACTCCACATTTCATATGAAGAAAGCACTTTAAAAACATTTGTTCACACATTCCATAAATACTTTCTTAAAAACTAAGCTAGGGGGCCATCAGGGTGGCTAAGCAGGTTGAGTCTGCCTTCAGCTCAGGTCATGATCTCAGGGGCCTGGGATCAAGCTTCATGTCTGGTTCTCTGCTCAGCAGAGAGCCTGCTCTTTCCTCTCCTTTTGCCTTCCTCTCTCTCTCTCTCCTTCTCTCTCTCGGTTAAATAAATAAATAAAATCTTTTAAAAAAATCAAAATAAAAAAACCTAAGCTAGGTGCTAGAACTATCAAATATTTAACAATCCACCAAGCTAACTGGTAATAAATAAGGTAATCAAAGAACTTTAGTAATTAAGAAGCAATTCCTCACAATCTACCACAATCAGCTATTAAAATCTGTCACTTCTTTACCAGGTTAGTGACAAATGACTTCATATATGGGATTATTTTTTAAGTAATATAAATTCCTATAAAGTAGTATAGTTTCATTTAAATACTGAAGATAAACTAGATGCTAGACAAAAATACTGACAAGTTGTCACCAAATCTATATTAGAAAAATAAGCATCTCTCAAAAAAAAAAGAAAAAGAGCTCTCATTAACCAATTCTTTAAAACGGTTTAAGAACTTTCTCTTTTTACTTGATTAATATTTTATTTCTCTTATAAACTGCTCTAGAGATCGCTTCTCGGCCTTTTGGCTAAGATCAAGTGTATAAACTGCTATAGAACACCACTCTTCCATTTTTCCTTTTAGTCATTCATTCAATAAACATTCATTAAACCTTTATAATATGCAAAGTAGCATGGTAAGCAATGAGAATTCAAAGATGGAAAAGAACCACCTATTTTTTCAATCTATGTTTCTCAATGTAATAAGAATATTCTTGTCCTTCAAATGGATATCATTTGTGACTATCCTTTGCAGAAAATAAAAGAGGCTTCTTATTTACCACTTCAATGTTACCTGAATTCAAAAGGATGAAAACCAGCTGCAGCTCACCTTTATCACAGCAGATCTCCAAAAGAAGCTATTCCTATCCCACAACTTATTTCCCACTTAACTAAATATTTCTAGATCTAGATCAAGCAATTTGCATAGTCCAAGCAATATATTTATACTAGTACCTTTAAGCTTACATTTAAATATTTTCTAAAATGTTTCCTGTTGTTCATTTGCCTTCCTGTCTACAACTTAAGCTTTCATGATATAGATACTAAATATGTGTTTCCTTTCAAAGCCCTGGCAACAATGCTGAGTGTATAGGAGCTTCTCAATGAACACTTACAGAGAAGGGATAAATACCTAATACCAAAATACATACAGAAGAGTTCAAACCAAGTATGTCTACTATAGGGTTTAATCAGAGCATGAAATATACTGAAGGATTTTACCACTTTGATGATTTATTGTGTTTTCTATTAAATCATATATCCTCCATCAGTAAAAATGTCTACTTAACTGGCACAGCACAGTCCTTAAGTCTTGGATACCAGAAACTGATATGACCCCTTCCTTTTGATGTGAATGATTGCTTTCCTTTTTGCCATTATTCCTAGGAAGCTTAAAACCAAATATGAAGTCCAACCATAGCATCCACGTTGACACTTAACAGTTTGTTCCTTAGTCCTAATTTTCTTTTCCTTTTTAACCACCTTCATTCAATGTGCTTGTAAACTGCCTCCGATGCTTTATTGAAAAAGGTTATATGTTAAATTATCTATACTATGAAAAAGATACACAAATTTTTATTTGAAAGTTCATATTTTTTTATCCACGAAAGCATACATTAATTCAATCTTATTCTTCCTTTTTCCTTCTCCTTTAAGTTTTTGTTAGTCATCCATGTTCTTAAATTGTATAGTCTTATCAAATTTAGCATAAAGACCAAATTTTCTGCCTGTATCTTAACATGGTTTCACTGTTATTTTCTTTCACTTTTTTCAAATACTACTTTTGAGTGGATCAGTATCATAGTTGTAAGGCTGAATGTGGTCTCTTTCTCTGCGCTTTAGACACCTATTTTTAGAGAACAGGTAGCTATTCCATAAAAACTTTCATCAATGACACAAGCCATAAAACTCATATTTATAAGTATTGAGAGTCTATAACTTTATTAAGTGTTGGTATATTATGAAGAAACCAGACTGTGAGATTCATGACTCTTATCTTATTCTACATCCATTTCCCTTTCCTTATGTTACAGAAAGTCTATAGCCTTATGCATTTGTTCTTCTGTTTGCTTCTTTTACTTCAAGAACTTACTTTCCATATACTTACATCCCCTTAATTCTGCTATTGTGTAACTCTTCTGAATGACTAGTCTAAAAGTCTTCAAGAAATTTTTAAAAATATTTCCCAAATAATTAAAAAATGAAATTAAATGCAATTTAAGATACTGCTTATACTTACCATACTAAGACTTTTAACTGTAAACTCCCATATCACTAAAGAACAAAACCAAACATGCTTGTACATTACCTGGGGAAGTACAGACTGATGTAGTTTACAGAAAAGCAGTTCTGGGATGCCTGAGTGGCTCAGTCAGTTATGCAGCTGACTCTTGGTTTCACTCAGGTCAGGATCTCAGGGTCATGTGATCAGCCCAGCAACGGGCTCACGCTCAGAATAGAGTCATTTCAGATTCTTTCTCTCTCCTTATCTCTGTCCCTTCCAGCCCTGCTCACTCACTCTCTCTAAAATAAATATATAAAATCTTTAAAATAAAAAAAAGCAGTTCCATAAAATGTACCAGAGCTTTAGTATATTTAGATTTTTGACCCAATAATCTAATTTCTATCTTTTTTTTTTTTGTCTCAAAGATTTTATCTATTCATTCAACAGACAAAGATAACAAGTAGGCAGAGAGGCAGGCAGAGAGAGGAGGAAGCAGGCTCCCCAAGGAGCAGAGAGCCCAATGTGGGGCTCAATCCCAGGACCCTGGGTTCATGACCTGAGCCGAAGGCAGAGGTTTTAACCCACTGAGCCACGCAGGCGCCCCAATCTAATTTCCATCTTTAAAAAGATACAAGAAAGGGGAAGACTGGGTGGCTCAGTGGGTCAAAGCCTCTGCCTTTACCTCAGGTCATGATCTCAAGGTCTTCAGACCGAGCCCACATCTCGCTCCCTGCTCAACAGGGAGCCTGCTTCCTCCTCTCTCTCTGCCTACCTCTTCCCCTACTTGTGATCTCTGTCAAATAAATAAATAAAATCTTTTTAAAAATAAATAAATAAAAATCTTTAAAAATTTAAAAAAGATACAAGAAAAAAATAAAATTAAAAGCTACAAGAGGAACAAAGGCTAACATCAAAAATTTAAATTATATTAAAAAATTAGAAATAGGGTAAAACTCCAGTATCAACAAAATAATTTCAAGTTCATGTGATAGATTATGTAAATTATTAAAAATGGTGGTAAGGGGCACCAGGGTGGCTAAGCAGCCAACTTTGGATTTCAGCTTAGGTCATGATCCCAGAGTCTGGGATGGAGCCCCAGGTCAGGGGAAGTCTGCTTGAGGATTAGCTCTCTCCCTCTCCACCTCCCAACCATGCTCATTCTCTCAAATAAATAAATAAATCTCTTTTTAAAATCGTGTTAATAGGGGCACCTGGGAGGCTCGATCGGTTAAACATCTGCCTTCTGTTCAGATCATGATCTCAGGGTCCTGGGATCCAGCCCCATGTTGGGCTCCCTGCTCAGCAGGAGGTCTGCTTCACCACTCCCCCTCCATCACCTCCCCCTGCTCATGCTCTGTCTCTGTCTGTCTCTCTCAAATAAATAAATTAAATCTTTTCTAAAATAAATAAATAAATAGGAGTGCCTGGGTGGCTCAGTCAGTTAAGCATCTGCCTTCTGCTCATGAATTGATCCCAGAGTCGTGGGATCAAGCTCCATGTTGGGGTCTCTGCTCAGTGAGAAGCCTGCCCTCTCCCTCTGCCTGGCGTTCTGCCTACTTGTGCATGCACACTCGCTCTCTGTCAAAAAAATAAAATCTTTAAATAAATAAAATGGTGTTAATAAACACTGTATTTTGAAAAATGCTTATGAAATAATGTTCAGACAATGGATTCCAAATGTTAAATACCTTATTACCCAGAATATAACTACATAAATCTTCTATTGTCATATATTCCTACACTCTCCAAATTTTTCCAAATTTTCTACAAAATGGCCTACTGTCCTAAGATTAGTAGCATAATTATTTTTTAAATCAGTTTTTCCCTATGCTCTTAAAATACTTAATGTTAAAATACTAATTTTTAATTATAAAAATATTAAACCAGCTTACAACACAAACTTAATTAAGATCTATTTTAAGGGAAAAGAGAAAAATTTGAAGATAACTTATATAATTCCACATATAAAGTAATTAAATTGTATATTTATGCTACACTGCTATATAAACTGCACAGAAGAAAAGGAAACATTTCCCAATTCATTTTATAAGGCCAGCACTAACCTGATTACCAAAATCAAACAGATTTTTTAAAAGCCAGACCATTATCTCTCATGAGCAATGAAGCAAAAATCAGCAATATATTTAAAAAAAAAAATAAAGCAACTTGACACAGTAAGTTTATTCCAGGAATCCACGATTAATTTAATATTTTTTTTAAATCCACCACATTAAGAGACTAAACAAATATTTTAAAACAACATGATCACCTCAAAAAATGAATAAATGGTAACACCATTAGACAAAGTTCAACACCCATAAACCCCCCCATCCCCCAAAATCAGCAAAGTGGGAAGAGAAGGAAGCTTTCTTAACCTGATAAAAGGATATCAATGAAAAATTTACAGCTAATCTCATACATAATACTGTAAAACTAAATGTGTTCCTCCTAAGATCAGGAATAATACAAGGATGCCCACTCTCACCACTTATATTTAACACTGTACTAGAATCATAGCCAGAATGAAAGGCAAGAAAATAAATACAGGGCATACAAACTGGAAGCAAAGAAGTAAAACTGTCCTTACTCACACGTTATATAGGCATCCATGCAGAAAATACTAAAGAACCTACCAAGAGTCTACTAAAATTAATAAGTGAGTTTAGCAAAACTGCAAGATGCAAAGTAAATATTTAAAAATCAATTCTATTTCTATACTCGGCAAAAAATGACAATGAAAAATTATAATGCAATTTTTAAAAAGCAACAAAAACATAAAATATTAAGAAATAAACTAATATATGTAAAAACCTCTATACTGAAAACTACAAAACATTGTTGAGAAAAAATTTTAAAGACCTTAATAAATTAGGAATATACCCTGTTTGTGGAATAAAAGACTCAATACTCAATACCATTAAGATATCAGTTCTCTCTAAATTGATCTACAGATTTGATGCAATCCCAGTCAAAATTCTGGGAGACTATTTTGCAGAGATCAATAAGAAATAAGGAAAATTCAAAAACTTAGATGAGCCAAAACAAACTTTTTCCTCACCATAAAAAGTATAGTCACCATCAGTCAACACACAACATTATTACAATGATATTGACTATATTCCCTTTGCTGCGCTTTTCACCCCTGTGACTTATTTTATAACCGGAAGTTTCTATCTCTTGATCCCCAAAGTTCAAGGTCATCTAACTAGATTAGGTCATTTAACCTAGAAAATATTACTAGTGGTGTTGGAAATCAATATGGAAAAAAGTAAAAGCTGACCTCTACCTTATACCATACCTTAAAATTAACTTAAAATGGATCACAGAGCTAGGTAAAAGCTAAAACAATAAATTTCATAAAATATAAAAAGGATAAATTCTGTGTCCTTAGGTTAAGCAAATATTTCTTAGATGGAAAAATGAATCATTAAAGAAAAAACTGAAAAAAGGGATTTCATCAAAACTTGTAACTTGCTCTTCAGAAGGTATTTTTAAAGCAATAAAAAGCCATGTCCAAACCAGGAGAAAACATTTGCAAAAAGCACATATACATGCCCACATTTATATATATGGATATGTGTATATATAAGCATATATACACATACTTATGTATACACAAAACTCTATGTACGTAGTTGCATATATACACATACACACATAAAAACGTATCTGCAGGGCGCCTGGGTGGCTCAGTGGGTTAAGCCGCTGCCTTCGGCTCAGGTCATGATCTCAGGGTCCTGGGATCGAGTCTCGCATCGGGCTCTCTGCTCAGCAGGGAGCCTGCTTCCCTCTCTCTCTCTCTGCCTGCCTCTCCATCTACTTGTGATTTCTCTCTGTCAAATAAATAAATAAAATCTTTTAAAAAAAAAAAAAAAGTATCTGCAGACTATATAAAGAACTCATAAAAACCTAATAACAAAACAAACAACCCAATTTCTAAAATGGGAAAATAATATGAGCAAAACATTTTACCAATGAAGATATATGAATCAAAAATTTTTTTTTAAAGATTTTATTTATTTATTTGACAGAGAGAAATTACAAGTAGATGGAGAGGCAGGCAGAGAGAGAGAGAGGGAAGCAGGCTCCCTGCTGAGCAGAGAGCCCGATGTGGGACTCGATCCCAGGACCCTGAGATCATGACCTGAGCCGAAGGCAGCGGCTTAACCCGCTGAGCCACCCAGGCGCCCTATGAATCACAAATTTTAAAGACTGAAAAGATGTTAGTATCTTTAGTTATTAAATTTAAAAAACAATGAGATATCATCATGCACCACTAGAATGGCTGAAATTTAAAATTCTAACAATATCAACTTTTGCCAAGGTTGTAAAGTAACTGGAACTCATATGCTACTGGTAGGAATGCAAAGGAGTCTAGGTACTTCGAAACAGTTTAGAAGTTTCTCATAAAACTGAACATACCTTATTTCCTCCTCTCTCTCTGCCTGCCTCTCTGCCTACTTGTGATCTCTGTCTGTCAAATAAATAAATAAAATCTTTAAAAAAAAATTTAAAAAAATCATGATCTCAGGGTCCTGGGATCGAGCCCCACATCGGGCTCTCTGCTCAGCGGGGAGCCTGCTTTCCTCCTCTCTCTCTGCCTGCCTCTCTGCCTACTTGTGATCTCTGTCTGTCAAATAAATAAATAAAATCTTAAAAAAAAAAAAAAACTGAACATACCTTAAACCTGCTTAACCATAAGCCCCACAATAGCACTCATAAGTATTTATCCCCATGTTCACAGTATTCATTATACCCAAAAACCACAAACAGTCAAAATATCCCTCAAGTGGGGATGAGATAAACAAACTCTGGTGCATTCATGCAATGGACTACATAGCAATAAAAAAAAAATAAACTGCCGATATGTGAAATGATAGGTGAATATTAAAAACCATTATGTTTTTAAGATTCAAAAAAAAAAAAAAAAGCCAAACACAGAAGACTGTATTCTGTATGATTAAACTGAAATGAAATTCTAAAACCAGACAAAATTATCATTATAGAAAGCAGGCGAATGTTTGCCCAGGGCCAGGCATGGAAGGAGGGGATTCCCTGGGAATTTGGGGAAATTTGGGGGGTGATGTAAATGTTACATATCTTAATTGTAATGATACAATCACATACATGTGTCATCCCACTGTACACTTAAAATTGGTGAATTTCATGTATTTAATTTATACTTCAGTAAATCTGGTTTAAAAATGCAAACATAATACCAGCAAAAAGCACAGTCTCAATCATAAAAAGGAAACAAGAGAAACAACTATTAAGAAGAAAAACATAGCTCATAAACATTTAAAAAAAATGCATCTATTACTAACCCAAGATATAATATGGCCATATGTAATTCTAGTCTTCACTATAGTTATTCTCCAAGAGTACACTACTTTAACAACTACTTTAACAAATAACCTACACTCTTAATTCAAATAGCTTCTATTCTGTTTGATAGTCATGGGAAAAGTATATCTGATCCTTAAAAAACAAGACTGTGAAAACAGGAGTGAGGGATTCTTAAGTGAATTGGGGCCCAGCTGCTGAAAAAGAGGCCCCACTGTGAGACATCTCTTAACAAAATTTCAGTTTCAATGCCTCAGATGCCAAGGATGGCCTTTAAGAGAAATACAAGCACAGTTAAAGCAAACAGGCTAATAAAAGCAAAAAAGATAACTGACATTGTTCCCTTAGGGACACACATACACACATGGGGAGGGGAGTTTTAACAATTTCCAGAAGATGACCCAGAAAGAGAAAATAGCCTGCAATGCATATAAAGGTCAGTACACTTTTCTATTAACAAAGCTTATAGTAGAAGCAACAAAACTATATAATTTAAACTATGACACTCAAATTTCTCCTAATTCTTAAAGCGTTCTCTACCAAAAGTAAAATACAATCAACATTTGGATATTTCTTTAGTAAAAAATTACATATTAACATAATCGACATTATCGTAACTCAAGATAAAGTTTGTCCAATAGGCCTAAACTACTTAACTTTTTTAAAGATGTTATTTATTTATTTGTCAGAGAGAGAAAAAGAGCACAAAAGCAGGGGGAGCGGCAGGCAGAGGGAGAAGCAGACTCCCGCTGAGCAAGGAGCCCGATTTGGGACTCAAGGACCCTGGGATCATGATCTGAACTGAAGGGAACTGCTTCTGAGTCACCCAGGCATCCCTAGGACAAAGCTACTTCATTTATTTATTTATTTGTTTGTTTGTTCATTTATTTATTTATTTATTTTGAGATTTTATTTATTTGACAGAGAGAGACATCCAGAGAGGGAACACAAACAGGGGGAGTGGGAGAGGGAGAAGCAGGCTCTCCAATGAACAGTGAGCCCAATGCAGTGCTCGAACCCAGCATCCCGGGATCATGACCTGTGCCAAAGGCAGAGGCTTAACAACTGAGCCACCCAGGCACCAATCTAAGCTACTTTAAACTAAACTACCCGTTGGGGTGCCTGGATAGCTCAGCTGGTTAAGCGTCTGCCTTTGGCTCAGGTCTTGATCCCCGGGTCCTGGGAATGAGCCACACATCAGGCTCCCTGCTCAAGTCTGCTTCTCCCTCTCCTTGTGTGCGCTAGCTCACTCTCTCTCAAACAAATAACTCTTTTAATTAATTAATTAAACTACCTATTATTGCCTATTTCCATTTTCCCAGAAGTTCTTAATCTTTCTTAACAGAATATTGTGACAAACTAGCAGAGTCATGACTGAAAAAGTTTAAAAAATAAAATCGGCAAGTGTATGTAAATGTATGTGTTTATACACTGAACCATATATTAATGTCTAACACTGAATTATGAATTAAGTCTAAAATGTGCTCAAGTATTCCAATAACATAATAAACAACCAACCAAGAATGTAGCTGAATCATCTGGCACTATAATATGAAACCTTAAAAGTGCCACAATCGTATTTTTAAAAGATACTTAAAATCTTGTATTTAATACTGATTTTTTTCCTAAATAAAATGATGAGTTCAAATATATGGTATTCTCAGATGTTGAGAACTTACTGGAGGCAAAATAAATTTCAAATTATTGGCTAGCCCAATAACAAGCACCACTCATAGGTTTTTTTTAAAAAATCACTCGTGCATTATGTACTTTTAGCAATGGTACATGAAGGAATTACAACTTGAACTGGAGGCAACATAAATTATATTTGGCCACAAAAACACAATAAAAAGGAAAAGTTGTGATCAAGTAATAAGAAATACAACCGTAGTTCACCACTGGAAACAGAAAAAGAACCTACATGGGTTTCTACAACTGCAAAATCAGTACATGGGAGCTTTTCTCACTGGACATTCACCTCCCATGCAAATCAGAACCAAGTACAACTTCCCCATTATGAAGATGAATTACATCGTCAACAATTTAAAATATATTGTGGCTTATAAACTATGACTTTACTTCTTTCTTTATACCTTTACAAAAGTGCAATAAAATCTCCTATTTCTCAATTTACCCCAATAGTATTTATTGTGCAATTTTGTCTGCAAAATCACATCTTGCTCACCACCTTAACTGAAGAGTGTACTTTACTGTGCCACATCTAAAATTATAAAGCAATACTGGTAACTTGGTAACTCTCCACCTCTGCACCCCAAGCAGAGGAGGTCTTTTTATATTGATTTTTTTTAGATGTTATTTTTAAGTAATCTCTACACCCAGTGTGGGGTTCAAACTCACAACCCCAGGATCAAGAGTCATATGTTCTATTGACCACATCAGCCAGGTGCCCCTAATATTTCTTTTAAGTAATATTAATGATATACTTATTAAGATTAATTTTCATATAATTATATACTCAATGATACATATACTTTCTTGATATGTTAATATATATTATATTGTATTATTAATATCCTTTCAAAGCATATTTAAGAAATAGTTGAGGAAAACACAATGTTCAGGCCACCAAATATTCTTCAAGTACCACCTATACACTAAATACTATACTAGGAAACAATAAAGACATAAAGTAATTATGGAAAAATCTGATACAGGATGGATATGTAAACAAATTAATGCAATAAAATCCCAAAATAAAATGTGGGAGGATACAAAGCCCTACAGTAATTCCTTAAACACAGTGAACAAGTTTCCTATATTTCCTATATTTCTCACATCATTTTCATTAAATTATATTAAAACAGACACTTCATTTTACTCAACTAAAAACTTAAGTGTTATTTACTAATAAGTTCTTCCCGACCTCACTTTCCCACTTCTTCACACCTTGCCTTGTTTCATCACTATAAGAGAAAGTAAAAAAAGAAGATACAAGAAAAAGGAAAAAAAACATACAACAAAACATATGCCTAAAAAAAGAAACCAAAAAAAGAAAAGTTCATTTCCAAAGAATATATTGGAAGTTATCTTGTAAAAATCTTATAAAGAAGACAGATAGTATAAGTACTGTTTATTCAAAGACACATTCAGGAAGAGGAACCTTCTCACACTGTTTGTGGGAATGCAGACTTTAGAAAACAATACGGAGGTTCCTCAAAAAGTTAAAAATGGAACTACCCAACATCCAGCAATTGCACTACTAGGTATTGACCCAAAAAATACAAAAATAATTCAAAGGGATACATGTACCCACGTACCTGATATTTATAACAGCATCATCAACAATAGCCAAATTATGGAAAAAGCCCAAATGTCTATCAACTGATGAATGGATAAAGAAGATGTGGGTGTGGGTGTGGGTGTGTGTGGGGTGTGTGTGTGTGTGTGTGTGGTGTGTGTGTGTGATGGAATATTACTCAGCCATAAAAAAAGAATGATGTCTCGCCATTTGCAATGATATGGATGGAGCTAGAAAGTATTACACAAAGCAAAATAGATCAGTCGGAGAAAGACAAATAGCGTATGAGTTCACTCATATATGTGGAAGTTAAGAAACAAAACAGATGAACACAGTAGCGGGGGTGGGGAGTCTGGCAAACCAAGAAACAGACTCTTAACTATAGAGAACAAACTGAGGGTTACTGGAGAGGAGGTGGGCAGGGCATGGGCTAAGTAGGTGATGGGCATTAAGGTCTGCAATTGTTAAGATGAGCACCAGGTGTTTTATATAAGTGCTGAATCACTAAACTCTACACCTGAAACCAATATTACACTGTATGTTAACTAACTGGAACTTACTATTATTTTTTAAAGATTTCATTTATTTGAGAGAAAGAGACAGACAGCAATAGAGATAGCAAGAAAGAGAATGAACAGGAAGGAGAGGGAGAAGCAGGGAGCCTGAAGCAGGGCTCAATCCCAGGATCCTGGGTTCATGACCTGAGCCAAAGGCAAACACTTAATAACTGAGCCACCCAGATACCCCAACTAACTGGAATTTAAATAAAAACTTGGAGGGGGAAAAAAAAAAAAGACACATTTAAATAAAAAAGAAATAAACTCACCATCCTGAAAATACATCTGCACTCCCATGTTCACTGCAGCATAATTCATAATAGCAAAGTCAGGGAAACAACATGAACATCTCTTGACAAATGAATTGACAAAGAAAATGTGGGTGGGTGTGTATATACATATACATACACACACACACATACACACCCCACACTGAAATATTATTCAGCCTTAAAAAAAAAGAAGTGAATCTGGCCATTTGCAACAACATGGATGACCCCTGAGGCATGACACTAAATGAATAAGCCAGGAATAGAAAGGCAAATATTGAATAATCTCACTTTTATGTGCAATCTTTGGTGAAATTCGAATGACAGAGAGTAGAATGGTGGTTACCAGAGGCTGAAGGATGGGGGAATGGTGGGGGGGGGGGGGGGGGGCGCAGGAAATAGAATGGTGGTTGCCAGAGACTGGAAGTTGGGAGTAAGGAGAAGTTATGGTTTAATGGGTACAGTTTCTGTTTTGCAAGATTAGGAGAGATCTGGAGATGGATGGTAGTAATGACTGCATAACAGCATGAATGTACTTAATACCACTCTATGTACACTTAAAAATGGTTAAGACATTGTATCATGTGTATTTTGCCATAATAAAAAAAAAATACCTAAGAAAGGGGCTCCTGGGTGGCTTAGTCATTAAGCATCTGCCTTTGGCTCAGGTCATGATCCCGGGGTCCTGGGATCAAACCCTGCATAGGGTTTCCTGCTCAGCAGGAAGCCTGCTTCTCCCTCTCCCACTCCCCCTGTCTATGTTCCCTCTCTCACTGTGTCTCTCTCTGTCAAGTAAATAAATAAGATCTTGAAAAAAGAAAGAAAGAAAATGAAAAAATACGAATGACAGAAGCAAAGACACAAGACATGGAGTAGAAAGTTCATGGGCTATGTAAAGTGACAATAAGATCAATATAGGGCATATAAGACATGGGGTGGATAGGCTGTAGGATGGGCAGGGAAAGTGGGAGTCAGGACACAGAGTTTAACTGAGATAGCTTTGAACAATCAGGAAGAGCTACCTAAATTTTTGCATCCAAGATTAAGCTGGTATAAAAAACAAAAAACATCATATTCTCTCTCTCTCTCATGCGTGCGCACGCACTCACACACAAACACACACACAAAAGATACTATGAAGTACCTATTCTAAAACAACAGTGAATTAAGGTACCTCATTCAACACAACAATCTAATACAAAAGAATCATAAAGAAAGGAATTTATTTTTGTGAGCGGTAACATACAGATAAGAACTACCTTGTCAATTGCCAGGAACCCAAACACAATAGAGTGAATGAAAACAATAACCTTGCATTTGCTGTGACATCCTCTACTCTCTGCAGACTTTTCCTTTACAATGGTAAGCAAAGAGGGTGTTTTTCTACCTACCCTTGCTACCTTCTACACCCATACTTGGTGACTTGGGACGTGAGAACACAATCAGTGCCAATCCATTCCCAAGAGTAACCAGATAGTGTGACTTACCCTTACTCCATCACTCAAGAGACTAATAAATCTGGATTTAGTGATTCAAACAGTAAAAATAAGTCCTACATGCTCATTTCAAAAACACCCACTAAAAACAGGAAAAAAGACTGGCAAGCAGTTTATTACTGAGCCCCGATACACACAAGGCATACAAGGATTCAACACATTCTTGATTTTAGTTTCTCTCAATTCAGTTTCTCTTAAAAAGAAGTTCCAAGTTCCTTTTCTACCGAAGCCCCTTCTTTCTTCACAACTTAAAGATCACAAGCCCATTTACCCAAACATGAAGGTGTGTCCCAGCTGGTCTTCAGCAATACGATCAGCTCCCAGTAGTACCATCCACTATGGAACACAGCTTATCCTACCAGGTACATTTACAACTTCCTCTTCCCTAAGGGAGTAGAGCTTAAAGTTCTCACCCTAACAGGAAAAGAAAAAAAAAAAACTATAACCATGTACAGTGACTAGACTTATAGTGGTGATCACTTTGCCATAATGAAATATTATTTAGTTCTATCTCACCAAAATTCAGCAAAGCTGATCAACCCTGAGGCAAACATGTAAGGCTGGCTAGTTCAATTCCTATTTTCTTTGCCTGTCTCTATCAAAAGTGGCTGAAGAAAAAAAAAAATATTTGCCCTCCCAATCAAAGAAGGCCATGAGACATAGTTCTGGCCAAGGAGAAATAAAGAGAATTTGCTAAGGAAGAATAATAAGGGATAATGATTCTGAAAAAACATCTGCTCCTCTTGCTCCTCTGATGAAGAAGAGAAGGAGCTGATCTTCCTAACAAAGACAAGAAAACCAAAGCCACCTGTCCTTGCAACTGAGAGACAATAATTGTGAGGAAAAGTAGATTTAAGAGGACTTAAGAAACACCCTGACATTGTTAAGCCACTGCAGTATGGTGCACAAACACCTATTTCAAGGTGAGTGAGAAAAATAACTCTGATGTTAGTAGTTTCAGATATTTAACTGGCTTAAGATATTTCTAACTGGCAAATTCCCAATTCTACCATTACTCTGTACTAAGGTGCTGACTGACAAATTTATGCTCATCAACACTCATCCAAAAAGAAAACAAAAAAAGAATCCTACTCAGGCCATCTCCCACAAAGAGAAAGATACTCTTAAAAGATCATGAGGAAAGAAACCATGGATTCATGAAGACAGGCTCAAAATTCTAGCTTAGCAGCTAACTAGCACTGGGATCTTGGTTAAGTTAGTCAACCTTTTAAAGCTTCAGTTTCCACATCTGCAAAAACCATGCTAAGAATCACCTCACAATATTACTAACAGGATTAAATCGGCAATGCATATAACAAATGCATTGGTGTCTGGTGTAAAGTAAGTGCTTTAAAAAAATTAGAAACTCGTCTCCATCACCACTACCAGAATCACCATAGCCCAGCAGGTCAGTTCTCCAGCTAAAATACGTCAAGTTCAGAAGCCCTTGACGTAAGAATGATTCAGCACCACATGAAACTGAAGGGGAAAATATAGTTTCAAAGCATGGGTATGTGTGTGTGTACACATCCATGCACGTGCACATGTACATAAGCTTAACTACGGGGTGCAACTGATAAACACTTGCTGAGGAATACGTTCCTTAGTCCATGTTAAGAAATGAGAGTAAAGGGGCACCTGGATGGCTCAGTGGCTTATAGCCTCTGCCTTTGGCTCAGGTCATGATCAGGGTTCTGAGATGGAGCCCCAAAGCAGGCTCTCTGCTCAGCAGGGAGCCTGTTTCCTCCTCTCTCTGCCTGTCTCTCTGCCTACTTGTGATCTCTGTCTGTCAAATAAATAAATAAAATCTTAAAAAAAAAAAAAAGAAGAAGAAGAAGAAATGAGAATAGAAACACATAAAACATTGAAGCTATCAAGGTAAAGAAGTAATTTCTATGACTTACAGTACACAATTTTTTTAGCCATCCTCAAGAAGTAGAGATGATTTCCTTCTTAATATTTCAAACAAAACTCAAAAGTAGTCTGAAGGATTAATGAAAATGTACTTACAAAGCTTTAAGCTACTTGGAAGAAAAGACTATAAATGCAAATTTTTATTCTCTTTCTTTGGGATTACAGCTGCCCTGTCAAAATCCAAAGCTGTATTAGTTTGTTTCTTCCTAAAGACTGAATATTATTTCATCTTCTTTCCATTATTTTAGGCTTTAATGGTCAATTTGATAACTGTGCATTTTTTTATGGAACAGTTATAGAAGATAACATTCTGATTAGCAATCCTGCTTGCTCTTCTTCTGTTTTCAAATTTATGAGAAAGAAATCCATCTTCTCCATCTTCTTCAGTTTCAGTTCTCTATTTTCTAGATCATTACCTCATTCATACCTCAATTTAGTAAGATCACCGACATTGTTCACCTGTTTTGCAACTCAACAAATATAATCTTGTATATGGTCAAAATCGTAGTTTCACAAAGGACAGCAACAATTTCTTTAAATAAGAACTTCAACACGAAATTTCCATATTACTAAAGTTTCCTAACTCTATGATAGGTTTCCAAGCTAATACCATGTTTTGAAATGTACCCTAAAAGCATAACATGATTTTTTTTTTTAAGGCATTTTTTTAACAGCAAGAGGGATCATAAAACATTTACTCCTACTCTTAAAGTCTCCTTAAAAATTTAGGGGAAACCAAACCTGTGCATTCAGTTACCCTCAATTCCATCATTCCTTGATTATTTCTAATATAAACAAGTCTAGGATAATTTTCATTTGCTCTTTTTATTTTTGTTTTGAACTTATGCATTACTCCCCTAAATATTCTAGATAATATTTCCCACACTACCCCAATGTTAGTATATAACCTGCCTACTTGAGTTCAGAAAGTTCTGTGTCACTTCGATAAAGATGTAAAGCCCTAATAAGATTTTTATTTCTGAGGCACAAGATTCACAATGCATGTAAACCAGAAGATGGATTCTGTACTCTCTGACAAGTTCCTCAACTATATGTGTGCAATTAAACAGACAAGCAGTGAAATTTGAAGGCAAAGAATCAGAAACTGGTATACAAACAGTACTCCCCTCCCTGAATGGAGTGAGCAAGAGGAGAAATATCAGGGCTTGTTATCAGCCACAGGTACAGACAAGGAAGAAACAAAGAGGGAATTCAAAGATGAAGACAAATAACAGTAATCTTATTCACCATCCCCTACCCCTACTCCCCAAAAAAGAAAAGATCAGGGAACTGTTCATAGCTAAGAAAGAGCTCTGCAAACCCAGATCAAAGCTGCTGTCTTCTTTGAAGCCCTCTCTGGGATCTCCACACTGAATTCATCACTCTTTTCTGTGCTACTCTGTACTTAAGCTTTTACTGACCACGGTGTAGGAGAACCATTTACATCTCCCTCCCACTGCTGCTCCCTCTCACATGTTCTGAACACCCTGAAAGCTCAGTCACACCTGTCACCAATGTTTGCCTGGTCAAAAGTGAATATTCAAGAAAACTTACTAAATTGAATATGAATAAATCTTTTTCTCAACATTATATAACCATGACAAAATTAAATGACAGCTGGTTATAAAAGAAAGCAAACCTGATTATAAACAAATACTTCTTTTTAATATTTCTTTTCTCTGGCACATATATTAAGTGTTACAGGTAAAAGAGTAGACCTGGGCAATTTAATATAGGATGTGGCCAACCTATTTCCATGAAACAAAGCTGGTTTAACTTATTTTTTTAAGATTTATTTATTTATTTGACAGAGAGAGAATGCAAGCAGAGGGAGGAGCGGCAGGCAGAGGGAGAGGCAGAAGCAAGCTCCCCACTTAGCAGAAAGGCGAACTCTGACTCCCCAACTCCAATTCGGACGACTCAGACAACTCGGATTACGGGACTCAGACTCCAACTCTGCCTCCGGGGCTCAATCCCAGGACCCTGGGATCATGACATGTGCCAAATAAAAATGCTTAACCAACTAAGCCACCCAGGCGCCCCAAAGTTGGCTTAATATATTTCTCTTTGGTTTAAATCCTCTGTCCTGTGTGTGTGTGTGTGTGTGTGTATGTTTATATCTATCCTCCTCCCATTCTCATTCTTTTTTTTCATTAATGATGAATCAGAAACCCTTAAAAAAACTAAAATTCAAGGGGCGCCTGGGTGGCTCAGTGTTAAGTGGCTGCCTCCAGCTTCGGGTCACGGTCCCGGGGTCCTGGGACGGAGTCTAGTATCAGGCTCCCTGCTCAGCGGGAAGCCTGCTTCTCCCTCTCTCTCTGCCTGCCCCTCTACCTACTTGTGATCTTTGTCTGTCAAATAAATAAATAAAATCTTAAAAAAAAAAACTAAAATTCAAAAATGTCTAATCATTATTTTTCAATGTCCAGTCGTGGTTACAAATTACACTCTCAACATCTAATATTTTTAGATATTAGATATTTCTCAAATATTTTTCATAATCCTAGCTTCCCTGTGCAAAATTTTTAAATTGGAAAACTAAACTAATACAACATTGTACATTAACTAACTGGAATTAAAATAAAGACTTAAAAAATAAAAATACTTTATAATAAAAAATTAGAAAACAGGTGATGCATCTTTCTTTGTAGTGACTGAATAAATTTTTGCTCTAAGAGAGCAGAACTGTCAAAGATGTGAATTTACAAGTACCCCCCCAAAAAAACTATTTCAGTATTCAGCTGTTTCCTAGCAACAGAATCTGCTGATACTTTCTCATCACAAGTAACAGACAAAAATCTGTATTTTGGTCCTCTCAGGTATCAATAAAAGCAATGCAGCTCAGTGAAAAAAAATTAGTAAAAAAACCATAAATGACATATAAAGTACTATGTTTTTCAAGACAATTTTGGCTACTCCTTTAAAATGGTTAACTATAAATCTTAAATATGATAAATGATCTGAGGAACAGAAGTGTTTATAAAGAGGGATCTTTTCTGTTTCTGGGGGTGGGTAGGATGCACAGAGGACACAAGGTGACCACAAAAACAGTAACCTAAGAATTATTCTATAGAGAGTTAGTCCAATCATGAAGAAGGAAGCTGCTATTCTCAAGGTAGCCAGAGTTTAAGCCTGAATTATTTTGCATCATCAGAGTTTCTAAGCAAAGTATAAAATTCCCATCTTACATATTCCAGAGGAAAAATGTCAAAAGAGTAACAGTTTAAACCACTATAGACAACTGCATAGTTCTTTGAAAGTATTCTGAGGTCATAAACAGTTGCACTTTACCCATTATCAAAATTTTACTCTTCTATAGACAGTACACTCAAGTGTAACCTCCTTTCACTTTGGTTTCCTCAACAAATCTGGAGAAAATGCACACACACAGTTCTCACAAGGTACTTCCTAAGGTCCTGAGCACATACTCTGCACAAGGTACTGTGCTAGGTATCAGAGATAATTAAGCAGGATATAGCACAAGCCCCACCATGGAGAAGATGAATATGGCTCGATCTTTACCCTGGTAAACCCTACATTTAAAACATGTAGGAGTGCCTAGGGTGGCTAAGTCGGTTAATGGTCTGCTGAGTGAATTCTGGTAAACTGTTGAACTTTCTGGTGCTATGCTTTCATGGGCAAAATGAAGAGGCATTACTGGTATTTACAGAGCCTCTCATAATAAGAAAGCATTGCACTAAAGCACTATCACATGGAACAAGACAAGCAAGCATGTCCATTGATATCTATAAACCTAGAGTTTACATTCTAGCTGCCAAAAATAAGGGCAAGAAAACACACAAATGATTACCACACAACTCTAAAACCCTTGCCTGCTCTAAAAATTCTATGTATATGTACCACTAACACTTGCTGGTACAAGTGTTCATTAAAATTCTTGCCACCAATAATTTCCATAAACACAAAATGCAAAGGTATACTAAGCATTATAGGGAAAAAATGGTAAAATCGAAACTCCTTAAAATATTCTTCTTCACAAAAACGAACCCCTTCAAAAAACACCTTAAAAAATTACTAGCACTTTGAAACTTTTAAGCACTTTCATGTACATTACTGATTTTTCTCAGTGAATAAACCATTCTTTTTTTTTTTTTTTAGATTTTATTTATTTATTTGACCGAGGGAGAGAGAGAGGTCACAAGTAGGCAGAGAGGCAGGCAGAGAGAAAGGGGGAAGCAGGCTCCCCGCTGAGCAGAGAGACCAATGCAAGGTTCGACCCCAGTACCCCGAGATTATGACCCAAGCCGAAGGCAGAGGTTTAACCCACTGAGCCACCCAGGTGCCCAATGAATAAACCTTTCTATCAAAAACCTAGAATATCTCACTAAAACAAGAAAATAATTGTTACCGAGTCCTATTCTGTGAATGGTGCCAAAAGCCTCATTTTCTAAAGTAAAATACATATGGAAAAAGATGGCAAAACTGACTTCTTCTTTTGTGGTATCTAGCTCATTGCATCTCACTGATCCCCATACCCAACCCCGAAATAGTTTAGTATTTGGTCCTCTTCTCTTTTTATTCTTCACTCCTTAGAAATTACATCCACTAGTTCAGGTTCAAATTTCACAACCATGTGGGTAACTCCCAAATCTGTGTCTTAATCGCCAAGAATTTTTCTAAATTTTAACCCAGATTTACCAGAATGTCCTATTAATCCAAGAAATTGAACACACCTAATACCAAAATCACTTTCTATCCCAAATAGCTCTGTCTCATATCCCTATTGCTAAAACACATATCCAACGGTAACACAAGCAGTTTTATTCAAAATGGTTTCCAAAATAAAAGCCAAGATGCTCTTCAACAGACAAATGGATAAAGATATGGTTCATATATACAATGGAATATTACTCAGCCATCAGAAGGGATGAATACCCAACTTTTGTATCAGCATGGATAGGACTGGAGGAGAGTATGCTCAGTGAAATAAGACAAACAGAAAAAATCAATTATCATAAGGTTTTGCTTACTTGTGGAGCATAAGGAATAACATGGAGGACATTAGGAGAAGGAAAGGAAAAGTGAATTGGGGGAAATCAGAGGGGGAGATGAACCATGAGAGACTGTGGACTCTGAGAAACAAACTGAGGGTTTTGGAGGGGAGAAGGGTGGAGGGATGGGTGAGCCCAGTGGCAGGTATTACAGAGGGCCCGTACTGCATGGAGTACTGGGTGTGATGCACAGACAATGAATCTTGGAACACTGAAAAAAAAAAAAAATTAAATTTTTAAAAAATGGTTTCCAAAATAGATATATACAAGATGATCTACAGAGATAGAGAAAGAAATTAACTATCTATTCCCTTTTTTCTTCTTTTTTAAAACTACTTTCTAATATCTACATCTGTACATTGAAGATGTATGATATTTTAAGTAAGGGAGCACAATCAAAAAGTCTGGAAACCACTAACATATGACTAAAACTCAAACTCATAAGCCTGGTAATATCCACTGTTACAAACTGATCTACTATTCTTCATAGACATTAAATCCAAGCAAAGATACCACTAACCAGTCTCTAAATACAGCCCAGGCATTCCAGCACCCCAATCATTCAGCTCTACTACTCTGCAAACTGTTCATCTCTCCATCTAGCAAATGACTTAAAGCCAAGGTCAACTCCATTCTCAAAATTCCCTCAGTTGAGGTGACACAACTCTCAGGACAATGCCCATTTCAACCTAGTCATTAAGTCTTCAGTGTACATTTTAGCTCTCCCTACTAGATAAAAGGGATTTTGAGGGTCAAAGTTCCGTCTCATAAATGTCCCATCTCCCATCCTAACCTAGGCACTATATAGTAAACCTAATATGTTAAAGAAATGCTTGGTGAATGGACACAATTGTAAGCTGGACATTATAGAAGGTTGAATAAACCACTATCTCACATACCAAGTAACGATCAAGTTCAGGTTAGCATCCTCAGTCAACTAGTGTGTCTCAAAATAGAAGGAGGATGTTTACTTCTTCCCACAAAATGATTCTTTCCATTAGTTTCATGGCTTTCAACTGCAACGTTTTGTTTCCTACAGATCAGTACCATGAGAGAATAAATGGGCCGGTGTCGGATACTAAATATAAAGGTGCAGGTGAAGCATTAGCTGCAGCACTGATTGATTCATTGTAACCGCCTTAAAATGACATTATATAATCAGGAAGAAATATTAGAAAAGACACAGTAATCAATCTAAAACCCAAGAAAAACAAAAATTCTTGTGTAATTACAAATTAAGTAACCATTCAAGAAAATTAATTATATTTAACCACAATTTAACAAACTAAACTGAATACAGCTCTTTAAAAGAGGATAAAAGATTTAAGAGGATTGTAAACTCTTTAGAAACAAAAATTACTTGATCAAGTGCTTATAAAGAACATTTTTCCAAAGTAGCAAAACATGGTGAGCCACAAACTTAACTAGTATTCTAAAAATGTGAAAAGGAAACCCTTTTCAAAAAAAGAAAATCTTTCCTTTCGCTGTGACTTTGAGAAAGGGCTTCTTATTTGCCTGCCATTATTTCTTTGGGAACTTATCAAAGTCCTTCTTTCTATATCTAAATTAGAAGTGTGTAAATAATACTTTCTGAAAGTCTATATTTTTAATTTGTACCAGCACCTTCTAATGATGAATCTCACAAAGAGAAAGTGAAATTAGTCACACTATGCCAGAAAAAAAAAGATAATTTACTTTAAGGAAATTCAGCTACAATTTAAGAAGCTGTTGCATTTTTTTTTTAATAATTAAAAAAAAAAAAACATAGCTTTAAGAAGTCTGTAGAAGATACTGACAAGAAACAGTAAAGACTGAAATCCATCATGGTCTATGCAACATTCCAACACATGTGATCCTTGCAGCCAACTTCCCTAGGAAACGGTCCCCGGTTGTGTTTTAATTCAATCGGGTCGGCCGGCTCCCAGGGGAGGTCTCGCGGCCAGAAGTGGCTAGACCAGGAATGTGGAAGGGATCACATTAGATCAATCAGGAGGAAACCTCACACGGGAGTCTTAAGATTGGCAGCCGTCCTGGCGACTTAGGTGGCTGTCCCGTGCCCAAGAGAGACAATTTTATATAAGAACAGGAATAAAGAGAGGGTATCAAGTTTCTGGGTCTATTGCCATTCCGGCCAGGATACTAACTTACAGCCAAGAGACAGACGCTCTCCTCCCCATAGAGTAGCCACGGGCTAGAGGATTACACCCTGAGCTACTGACATGCAAGTGTTCCAATAAAACCATACCCCTTGAAAAGCCCCTGAAATGAGAGTAAAGGAAGAAAAGAGAAAAAACTCACCAATTTTGCACCGACGCTCAGAGTCCAAATATAAAGACTCACAGCCCTACGTTGGGTGCCATATGATGAAGTTCTAGAACCTAGGTGAGGTTCAGTGGGCTGAGGTCTGGAGCCGATGACCAAGAAAGAATTCTTGAGACATCTTTGGTGCAAAATAATGGTTTATTAAAGCACGGGGACAGGACCCGTGGGCAGGAAGAGCTGCTGCCGAAGCTGTTGCATTTTTTCAAAACAAAGCATATTCTACTGCTTCATGACACAGAGTAAAGGTTGTATGGAAACTCATGCTCAGTTGTGCGCCCTCCTTGGCTCTCCACTGAAGAGCCACTCTCTCCTATGTGATCTCATGTAATCTCATGGCCTCACCTTCTCCTCCCCAGAAATCTAACTTCTAAATCCAACTTCATAGCTGCCATCTCCAATTGGATGACTAATAAAGCACCTCCCACTTGACCTAGTCAAAACAGAACTCTTGGTTTTATTCTACGTACTTCTCTCACAGGCCTCCCCATTTTGGTAAAAGGCATCACCCCCTAATTAGTTATTTAGGACAAAAGTCTAGGCAGTGTAACACAGTGGTCCAGAATACAGACTCCAAGTCCCGATCACATGGATTCAAATATTGCCTCTGCTCCTCTCTACCTATGCAGAGATGTCATAAGCCTCTGAATAGTGACAGCACCCACCTGATACAGTTACCATGAAGATTAATATGCTAATTCATATAAAGCATTTAGAAATGCACCTGGCAAATATTAAATCCAGTTCCAGCTATCATTATGATTATCTATTTCCTCTTTCCTCTCACACCCAGTCTGTCATCACAGCCTCATGCAATCACCCATTTCAAGCCACCATCTAGACAGCAATAAACTTCCCAACTACTTTTCATGTTTCCATTCTTACTTGCCCCTCAAAGTGCTTTACAAGCAGGAGTCACAGTAATCTATTTAAAATATAAATCAGATCATATCACTCCCACATTCAAAACCATCCAGTGGTTTTCTACTGAGTTAAATCAAACTCTCAACCCTGGTTTATCCAAAGTCCTGTATTGAGCAGGCCCATCTTGTACTACCCTCTGCTGCCTCACTACACTCCAGCCACACGGGCCTTTTACATTCTGCAAAAATGCCAAGATTCTCTTCTGCCTGAAACACTTTCCTCTGTATTTGTTCAGCTGGCTCCCTCGTGTTAGATACAATAGTGTTATTATTTATTTCTTTGGTAATTGTCTACCTCCAGTACAATTTGAGATTAAAAAAAAGAAAAAAAACTCATCTATCTCAAGTACTGTGTCTCTAGTACCCAAAACAATATGTGGGTGAACAAAAAGTTATTTAAAAAAATAAACTATTGGGATGCCAATAGTTTATTGGGTGGCTTAGTCCGTTAATTGTTCTGCCTTCGGCTCAGGTCGTGATCCCAGGGTCCTGGGATCAAGTCCCACATTAGGCCCCCTGCTCAGTGGGGAGCCTGCTTCTCCCTCTGCCTGCTCTGCCTGCTGCTACTCCTGCTTATGCCCTCTCTCTGACAAATAAATAAATAAAATCTTTTAAATAAATAAATAAATAAACCATTAACTGGAAATAACTGGCCAAAGCTTCTAAAATTGTTATGTGAGGCAAATAAATACATCTTCCCCTCATTCTTTCCCCTAACTGGTTATCGATTTATTGCAACTCAGCTCCTAATTCAACTTTTTTGCCTGTTCTATAACTGGATCCTAATATAATTTTTAGTATTTCCTCAATTTTTAAAAATCTAAATCCTCAATACTCTAACTCCTTATAAAGATCCAGTTCTCAGTGGGGCCTGGGTGGCTCGGTAAGTTAAAGCCTTTGCTTTCAGCTCGGGTCATGGTCCCAGGGTCCTGGGATCAAGCCCCACATCGGGCTCTCTGCTCAGCAGGGACCCTGCTTCCTCCTCTCTTTCTGCCTGTTTCTCTGCCTACTTGTGATCTGTCTGTCAAATAAATAAATAAAATATTAAAAAAAAAAAAGATCCAGTTCTCATCAAAAGATTCTAAAAATTAAAATTAGAAAACCTGAAATTTAGAGCTCCAGCAATTGCTAGCCAATTACTTAGCCTCTTGGAGCTACATTTTCCTCACTGTATAATGCAGACAGTAGTCCCTGTCTACCTCAGAGGACTGTGGTAAAGGTCCAGTGAGGCAGCAAATAATAAACTCTACACAAGTGGAGGCTATTATAATCTACCAGAGCTCAGTAAAACTTTACCGGGTACTTGCTAGACGTTAAATAACAAATAACAAATTTTAATTAAGACAAGAGCCCCTACTCTCACAGAACTTACATTTTTGTTGAGAGAAAAAAACACATAATGAGCATAACTTCATCATAGTTTGGTATTTTCTTCAGAAGTAAAAAAAGTCATGAAAGTCCAACAGAAACGAAGAACCTGCTCCAGACTGAAGGAGACTAAAAAAACGTAACACATCTGATACAGAATTGAATCCTTCTGAAATTAAGGACATAATTCAACTGTGAAACTGTGAAACTTGAATGAGAACTAAGGATTAGATGGTACTCATGTATTGATGCTAATTTGCTTATTCTCAAAGTTGAACTGTCGTTATACAGGAAAATATCTTTGTTTATAAATGCTCACTTCGGCAGCACATATACTAAAATTGGAACAATATAAAAATTACAACCTATAGTACTGGGGGCAATGAGGCATCAGGTTGGAAACTTATTTTCAGAAGCCTATGGCAAAATGCTATTGTTTACTTGCAACTTTTTTGTAAGTATGTATTTCAAAATTTTAAAACATTATTACAAAGTTACTTTGTTTTCATTTTAAGTAGCATGGAGCCCAATTCATGACTTGAACTCACAACCTTGAGATGAAGACCTAAGCTGAGATCAAGAGTCAGGCGCTTAACCAACTAAGCCACCCAGGCGCCGCTTTTTTTTTTTTTTTTTTTTTTTAGATTTTTTATTTATTTATTTGACAGAGATCACAAACAGGCAGAGAGACAGGCAGAGAGAAAAGCAGAAGCAGGCTCCCCACTGAGCAGAGAGCCCAATGGCAGGGCTCCATCCCAGGACCCTGAGATCATGACCTGAGCCAAAGGCAGAGGCTTAACCCACTGAGCCACCCAGGTGCCCCTTTAAAGTTACTATGGAGGGAGGAAAGAATGAGCAGGAGGGAAAAACGAGAAAAGAATTTCCCAATAGGGTACAAAACTTAAATGAAATTTGATTAAAAAATGAAAGTGTTACTAACATAGGAACTTATATAAAAGTTTATCTTTAATATCCAATTTATAAAGTTTGCTAAAAACTACATATCCTTCTTTGCACATAGATTATTAGAAAGATAAACTGAAGAGCAAATATGCATGTGCTCATTTTTACTGGCACCCAAACAACTTCTCACATTTTTCAGCCACAATTATTATATTATGTGCACAGATTAACAATTAGGAAAGAGAAGGAAAAAGACCAAAATCAGCACAGGAGTGGTACCAATACTCTAGAAGCTTTCTGAAATGCATGATGACATTTTTGTTTTTCGTGGGACCTGGGAGGTCATTCAGTAAATGAGAAATGCCTAATTAGAAATGCCTAATGTCCTAAATGCCTAATTAGAAATGCCTAATGTCCTAAAAAGTATACAGTTGATTCACACAAAGAAGTGCTATCCAAAATGTCAGCAGAGAAAATGGGTGAATAAAACCAGTAGTTTTATTTGCCAACTAGTAGGCAAACATCAGTGTCCATCACAGAGATTTACTGTACTGAAAGACGCTATCTTCATCCGTAAATAGATACGGTTCAAGGTAAGTCACAAACTACTAAAGAAATTATTTAAAAACATTAACTTTGGGGTGCTTGGGTGACTCAGTCGGTTAAGCATCTGCCTTCAACTCAGGGCATGACTCCAGATCCTAGAATGGATTCCTGCATTGGGTTCCCTCTGGTTGTATGTGTGCGCGTGCTCTTTCTTCCTCTCAAATAAAATCTTTTAAAAACTTAAAACATAAGAACATTAACTTTACTGATGATGATTTTTTTAAGTAAAAAATACAGAATTAGGGAAGGAGGAAAAATATTAATAGTAAATACCTATTGTACTGGTGCTTTCATAAAGTGCCTTATTAATAAAACTAGTTAATATTTTAGTCTTCCCAAATACTGAAATAATTGAATTATACATGTTTAAGTAACCCTGGACAGTCAGTAATAAAAATTATTTAAATGAGAAAATATTATAATTTTTAACTCAATTGAAAAGGTTGGCCTATGCTTCTGCTGGTATTAGTATAGCCTAACAAGAGCCATATCACAACTTTGAAGTTCTCTTTTGCTTGGAGTAACACAAAGTTATTTAAAAAAACTAGACTCATTTTAAAAGGCAAAGGTACTACAAAATGTATTTTTATTCAAGTATAGTTAACATACATATTAGTTTCAGGTGTACAATGTAACAACTCAACAATTCTATACATTACTCATCTGGACAAGTGCACTCTTAATCTTCACCTATTTCACCCATCCCCTGCCAGCCTCCCCTCTAGGAACCATCAATTTGTTCTCTGTATTTAAGTCTTTTCGTCTCTTTTTTTCTGTATTTCTTAAATTCCACATGAGTGAAATCATGGCTTTCTCTGACTTATTTCACTTAGCATTATACCCTCTAGATCCATCTATGTTATTATTACAAATGCCAAGATTTCATTCTTTATAGGTAATTTTCTTGTGTATGTGTGTGTGTGCGTACATCTTCTTATCCATTCATCTGTTGATGGACACTTGGATTATTTCCATATTTTGGCTATTATAAGTAATACTGCAATAAATATATGGGTACATATATCTCTTTGCATTAACACGTTAGTATTCTTTGTGTAAATAGCCAGTAGTGGAATTGCTAGGTCATATGATAGTTCTATTTTTAATTTTTTGAGGAACCTCCATACCATTCTCCACAATGACTACACCACCTTGAATTTCCGTAACAGGGCACAGGGGTTCCTTCTTCTCCACATCCTTGCCATTCTGACATATGTGAGATGATAACTCATTGTCATTTTGATTTGCATTTCCTTGATGATGAGTGATGTTGAGCATCTTTTCATGTGTCTTTTGGCTATCTCTAGGTCTTCTTTGGAAAAATGTCTATTCAGACCCTTTGTCCATTTTTTTTATCAGATTTTTTTTTGGTGTTGAGTTGTAGTAAGTTAATACCTTTGGACATTAACTCCTTATGAGATACATCACTTGCAAATACCGTTTCTCATTCAGTAGGCTCTTTTAGTTTTGTTGATGTTTACTTTGCTGTGGAGAAACTTTTTATTTTGATGTATTCCCAACAATTTAATTTTACTTTTGTTTCCCTTGACAAAGGAAACATATCTAGCAAAATGGTCCTATACCTCATGTCCAAGAGACTAATGTCTATGTTTTCTTCCAGGATTTCTATGGCTTCACATTTCACACTTAGGTTCTTAATCTATTTTGAGTTATTATAGTCTAAGAAAGTGGCCCGGTTTCATTCTTTTGCATGTAGCTGTCCAGTTTTCCCAACACCAATTGTTGAGGAGACTTTTTCCCATTGTATATTCTTACCTCCTTTGTCGTAGATTAATTGATCATCAAAAGCATGAATTCATTTCTGGACTCATTCTGTTCGACTGATCTGTTTTATATTTCTATGCCAGAACCATACTGTTTTGATTACTACAGCTTGACACTCTATTTTGAAATTTGAGATTGTGATACCACCAGTTTTGGCTATTTGGGCTCTTCTGTGGTTCCATAAAAATTTTGGAGTTATTTGTTCTAGTTCTCTGAAAAATGCTCTTGGTATTTTGACACGGATTGCACTAAATCTGTAGACTGCTTTGGGTGGTATAGACATTTTAACAATATTGGTCTCCCAATCCACGAACATGAAATATCTTTCCCTTTGTTAGTGTCATCTTCAATTTCTTTCATCATTGTTTTACAGTTTTCAGAGTACAGGTCTTTCACTTCCTGGCTTAAGTTTATTCCTAAGCATTCTATTAGATTTGCACGCTTGGTACTTGATTCAGAACTTCAAGGTTATGTGATGTGGCTCTTTTAAGCTATACTGATTCCAGTCAGAAGTACAGGCCAATCTTTCCTTCAGAGTTAAAAAGGGTAATATTTTCTTGTATAAATAATTTTGATTACTGATTAGGGTTACCAAAATATGTATAATTCAGCTCTATCAGCATTTTGTATACTTATAAACAGAACTGTTTTCTTAATTTCTTCCTGCTACTTCATTATTAGTGTATAAAAATGCAAGATTTGGGGGTGCCTGGGTGGCTCAGTCTCTTAAGTATCTGCCTTCAGCTCAGGTCATGGTCCCAGTGTCCTGGGATGGAGCCCTGCATCAGGTTCCTTGGTCAGTGGAGAGTCTGCTTCTCCATCCCTCCTTCCGACTCCTGCTTATTCTCTCTACCTCTCTGAAGTAAATAAATAAAATCTTAAAAAAAAAAAAAAGAAAGAAAAAAGAAATGCAAAATTCCTATTATTAATTGTGTAATCTGTGACCTTACTGAATTCGTTTGTCAATTCTAGTAGTTTTTAGTGGAGTCTTTCAGATGTTCTATATATATTATGTCATATGCAGATAGTAAAAGTGACTTCTTCCTTACCAATTTGGATCTCTTCCGTCTCTTTTTTCCTATAGGACTACTGTGGCTAGGATTTCCAGTAATGCATTAAATAAAGGCAGGAGAGTGGACATCCTTGTCTTATTCCTGATCTTAAGGTAAAACCTCTCAGTTTTTCACCATGGAGTATGATGTTAGTCTGTAGGTCTTTCATATATGGCCTTTATTGTGTTGAGGTACATTCCCTCTAAACCTATTTTGCTCAGAGTTTTATCATGAATGGACATTGTATTTTGTCAAATGCTTTTTCCACATTTACTGAAATGATCATAAGGCTTTTACCTCCTTGTTGATGAGATTTATCATACTGATCAATTTGTGAATACTGAACCACCCTTGCATCCCTGGAAGGAATCCCACTTTAATGAATTGTTGAATTTAGTTTGTTAATATTTTGTTTAAGATTTTTACAACTGTGTTCAGATACTGGCCTATAGTTCTTTTTTGTAGTACCTTTTAGTATTAGGGTAATGCTGACTTACAGAATGAATCTGGAAGCTTTCTCTCTGCTCCTGTTTTTTGGAATAGTTTGAAAAGAGTATTAACTCTTCTTTAAAATTTGGTAGAATTTGCCTGGAAGCCATCTAATCCTGGACTTTTGTTTGTTGGAAGGTTTTAATCACCAATTCAATTTCATTGCTACTAATCAGTCTGCTCAAATTTTCTTTTTATTACTAATTCAGTTTTGGAAGCTCAAATATTTCTAGGAATTTACTCATTTCTTCTTGGTTGTCCAATTGCCTGGCATATAATTGTCCATAACATTCTTTTATAATCCTTTATATTTCTGTGGTATCAGCAGTTATTTCTCCTCTTTCATTTCTGATTTTTATGAGTCCTTTTTTTTTTTGGATGAGTCTGGGCAAAGGTTTAACAATTTTATTGATCTTTTCAGAGAACCAACTTTTGGCTCCATTGATCTATTCTATTGTTTCTTCAGTCTCTATTTCATTTATTTCTACTCTAATCTTTATTATTTCCTTCCTTCTACTGGCTCCAAGCTTTGGTTCTTTTTCCAGTTCCTTTAGGTGTAAGGTTTGGTTCTTAATTTGTGATTTTCCTTGCTTCTTAAGGTAGGCCTATACTGCTATTATCCTCCCTCTTAGAACCGCTTTTGCTGCATCTCCAAAATTTTGTCATTGTATCTTCATTTGTTTCCAAGTATCTTTTAATTTCCTCTTTGACTTTTCTTGATTGGCCCATTCATCATTTAGAAGTGTGTTATTTAACCTCCATATATTTGTGTTCTTTCCAAAGTTTTCTTGTGACTTGATTTCTAGTTTCATACTATTGTAGTCGCCAAAGATGCATGATATGATTTCAATCTTTGGGAATTTGTTGAAACTTGTTTTGTGGCCCACCATGTGATCTATTCTGAAGAAAGTCCCATGTGCACTTGAAAAGAATGCGTATTCAGCTGTTTGGGGATGGAATGTTCTAAATATATCTCTTAGATCCATCTGGTTCAGTGTGTCAAACAAAGCCACTGTTTCCTTGTTGATTTTCTATCTGGATGGTCAACTCATTAATGTTAAGTAGGGTATTCAAGTCTCCTACCAAAACATGTATTTTTAAGATGTTATCACTTAAGTGTAACTCTTTGAACAAATCCACTGAAAAGCACTCATCATGTTTTGTTTTGTTAAAGATTTTATTTATTTATTTGACATAAAGAGAGAGAAAGAATACATAGGCATGGAGAGCAGCAGGCAGAGAGAGAAAGAATACATAGGCATTGAGAGCAGCAGGCTCCCCACCGAGCAAGAAGCCCCACGTGGGACTCAATCTCCAGACGCTGGGATCATGACCTGAGCTGAAGGCAGACTCTTAACCAACTGAGCCACCCAGGCATCCCTGATCATATTATTTATTCAAACAGCTACTACCACTTTCACTTAGCAATAGGTTGTTTATTGAAGCAGTAGCGTATCAGCATTTTTATAAAGGTTTTCTTCTATATCGCCCTCTACAGATACAAAATACCAATTCAGAACAGAAATCTAGGGACCATATATACCATAGGCAACAACAATTGTGAAGGGCCTCATAAGAAATCCATCTCCAAGGAAAAAAGGCACAACCTTGAAGACACAACTCACAGAAGCCTCTCACAAAATTAATCAGCTCACTATTAGTATTACTATAAGAAAGATAACTAAGGAAACTAACCATGGGCAGTAACAAAAAAAACCTAGTGGCTCTAGAATTACCAATATCATAAGCAATTAAAGTATCATTATAAAAATCATTTCTTAAGAAGTACAGAACAAAACTACCAAAAGTATATAATTGAAAATGTGACTATGCAGAAATAAGGTAAATACAGAAATAAAGTGAAACACTTACTGCCAAAGCCTTGGACAGTTTGGCTCTGAATTCATTCAGGACGATTGCCACAATATCTTTAAGTGGTACATAAGCAAAACCACTTTCCAAATAGACTTTTCTTCCTCGGAATAAATCCAGAGCATCAGCAAAAGGGATCTGAATTCATAGTGAAACAGGGAAAACAAGTCAGTACGTGTCATGAAATCTCCCTAAATCTTCCTAAGTACTAAATCTAAACAAAATTCTTCCTGTAAGAATTTGTCCCAGCAGATCAAAAATAAACAAACAAAAAACCAATATATAATCCTTAAAACTAAATGACAAACATTAGGAAGAAATGACAGTCCAAAAATGTGCTCATTTCAGAGTACATGCTTTGAAAAATAATAATAAGCCAAGTTAGAATGCGTTATTTTTATTCTTAACTCATGAATTTACAAATTATAATCTTTACAATTTTAAACACTCAAGTCAAGCCCACTAAGCATGTTGCATTCCCCTCATATGACATATTCCACAATTTTACTCTGTATCAATTATGTATATACAGTATGTTCGATGACAAAAATTACTAGTAATTCTAAATTTCATCTGTTTCCATTATTTCACTAGAAAAATACATTAGAAAAGTTAATCTCAACACCAAGAAATAAAAATAAAAACTGCTCAGTTCCACTAGTGAAGTATTTACCAGTAAATACCATTTAAAACACAATATTCCACTTGCATTTTTTTTAAATCCTGAGAACTACCCTAAAATTTTATGATATGAGAACACAGTATGAGTAAACTGAAAATCATCCTTACTCTCCAATACAGTTTTTCTTAAATGTGCTAAAAAATTTAGTGAAAGAAATGACCCCCAAATTACCTAGTCACCCAAGTTTTAGAGAAGAGTTAAATCTATATGCCTGGGGCGCCTAGGTGGCTCAGTGGGTTAAGCTTTTACCTTCAGCTCAGGTTATGGTCTCGGGGGTCTTGGGATTGAGCCCCTCGTCCGGCTCCCTGCTCAGCCAGGAGCCTGCTTCCCCCTCTCCCTCTGCCTGCCTCTCTGCCTACCTATGATCTCTTTCTCTGTCAAATAAACAAATAAAATCTTTAAGAAAAATAAAAAATAAATAAATCTATATGCCTAAGAGGCACCTGAAGAGCTCACTTGGTTAAGCATCTAGCTCTTAGTTTCAGTTCAGATCATAATCTCATGGATCATGGGACTGAGGTGAGTTGGGGTCCATGCTTAGCGGGAGTACGCTTGAAGATTCTCTCCCTCTGCCCCCCCCACACACACTCTCTCTCTCTCTCAAATAAATAAATAAATAATATGTTTATATATATGTATTTTATATATATATATAATATATATATCTCTAAGATTTTTCTACATATCCAATAATACCACCCAATAAACATATTATGTTTTTTAAACAAAAAACATATCTATGACTACAACAGAGTCCTAAAGAAGTTCATCACTTAATTGAGAAAAGAAGACAGACACACGTGGAAAGTCAAACTGTTCTGCAGGGTGGTATGTGTATGACACGGCACTACACAGAACATACTGGAGGAGGCGGTTAGAGGGTTTATTTCAATGATCCAGGCAAGAGATGGGGATAATTTGTAAGTAAGAGTTCTAGTCCAGACTCAGTGACTGACCAGACTTATAATTTCTATAGATTTAATGAATGCTTCTAAATTTCAGCAAGGAAGGGGAGAGAGATGGTATAAATGACCCTTAGGTGTTCTTTAGCTCTAATATTCCATGATCCTAGCTTATTAAGGTGGTCACAGTGGAAACAAAAACGCTCAAGGAGAAGCAAAAAAATTATGTGAAGAGAGAGCAATAGGAAATGCTTGGTGTGGGGAGAATAAATATTGATTCCCATACTCTACATCTGGAAAGCTGACTGAATGATGGCCTAAATGGTAGAAACAGGGAAGTCAAAATAGGGAGCTAATGTGGAAGCAGGATTTTAAATTACTGGCACTCACTGACAATAATCAGTACATGCTTTTCAAAGGAAACTGTGGTGTTGCAGCTTTCAAATTTTTGAAATTAATTTCAGCTCCACCCCTTCCCCTTCTGGAATTATTCAATCCAAAAGCTATTCAATGGGTTCAAGCAGAGTAGATATCTGTGCTGAGGAAAAGAGGGCAGCAGAGATGGCCCACTTCAAGATGCCAGAACCTGAGTAGTTGTTAAAGAAGGTTTGTCAGGGGAGAGCAAAAGGGCAGAAAATGCCAGGACCCAAATGGAATAAGGAAGAATCTAGGTGGGGAAAATAGTCCAAGCATGGCATCAGAGCCCAAGAGTGATGAAAAGGCTAGCATGCAGAGCAGTGATCCAGAACAAGGTATTGAAGCCCAGTGGGTGAAGAGTGTCCCTGCAGGGGCAGCTCAGCATGGGGAGTCGAAGCCTATGTATTTTGAGAAGAGTATTCCTTTAAGAGAATGGCCTGCTTTGGTTGGGTCAGAGTCTAGCCTAACCAGTCTAGTCTAACCAAATAAGGTTAGACAGTGTGTAGACTCTGTGGGACAGCCCAGCAGACTGTTGGCACACCCTCAGCGGGGGTGAAGATGAATTCTGCACAGGAGAGGGAGAAGAAGAGGGAGTAGTTACCAGAGGCTATACGATTGGTTTTATTAACTATGTATAAAAAGCTCAGTGGGATATATTTAATAAAACTTAGGATGTATTTTAAAAGTTTACATACCTTATAAACTGACTCCGACTCCCAGTCTACCTTAGATCCACTCAAACTGGGTGATGAAGCAAGAATCTCTGGTTCTCGGAGCTTCTTCTCGTCATCACTTATCTAAAAGGAAATATATTTTATACAATTTAAAAAATTAAAGTTCTTAAAAAAAAGAAATTAAAAATCTACATTCAGTTTCAATAAAATACTTTCCTGTTCTAGTAAGGATTCAATACTTTTATAAAATTTTAAAGTCCTGGTATCTCAAATCATTCCTAATATGAGTAATAACTCATTACTATCATTAAGAGAGCCAAAATATGAAAGAAAATTTAAATTCAATATACATTAAAATTTCTACTCCACCATTTTCTGAGAACATATGATAAACAAACAAAAAAACCCGAAAAGTATTACAACAGGTAATTTTTTTTTTAATATTTATTTATTTGACAGGCAGAGATCACAAGTAGGCAGAGAGGCAGGAAGAAAGAGAGGAGGAAGCAGTCTCCCTGCTGAGCAGAGAGCCCGATGCGGAGCTCGATCCCAGGACTCTGGGATCATGACCTGAGCCAAAGGCAGAGGCTTAACCCACTGAGCCACCCAGGTGCCCCACAATAGGTAATTATAATAAAAACGCAGATTAGGGGTGTCTGGGTGGCTCCATTGTTAAGTGGCTGCCTTCAGCTCAGGTCATGATCCCAGGATCGAGCCCCGTCTCAGGCTCCCTGCTCCATGGGAAGCCTGCTTCTCCCTCTCCCGCTCTCCCTGCTTGTGTTCCCTCTTTCGCTGTGTATCTCTCTATCAAATAAATAAATAAAATCTTTTTAAAAATAAATAAATAAATAAAAATTTAAAAACAAAAAAAACTCAGGTTACCATAGACTAAAAATAGTCTATGAGAGCATAACAGTCTAACTGGGAACATGATTCCAATTCAAGAGTTATATTAATTTATTACAATATATTATTTGCAATTAAAACAATTTCAAATTTAAAACACCAGCTTTTCTAGAAATATCTGTAGATCTACTATCTCAGACTGATTACATCTTTAAAAATAAAAAGATTGATCTGACTAGATAAAAATTTCAAAATTCTAGAGAAAAAAAGATCTGTAAATGAAGATAAAATATAAATCAAATATTGAGGGGAATACTTAGATCATTTAACATCCAGGTTACACTCAATAAGCCCCAAGATAATAGGAGGATATAAGTACTAGTAATCTAAAAGCAAAATACACACAATAATCATGTAAGTGACAATAAAAGTAAATTAAAATTATACTCTTTTATAATTGTTAAGATGATCAGAGAAAAGCTTTGTAGCTTTTCTGATCACTTTTTTTTTTAAGATTTTATTTATTTGACAGAGAGACAGTGAGTAAGGGAACACAAGTAATGAAAGTAGGAGAGGGAGAAGCGGGCTTCCTGCCAAGCAGGGAGCCCAATGCAGGGCTCGATCCTGGGATCATGACCTAGCCAAAGGCAGACACTTGACTGAGCCACCCAGGTGCCCCTTCTGATCACTTTTATAGTCATCTATGTTAGTTAGGATTGGCTAAGTTATGGTGCAATAACAAAGAATTTATAAATTTCAGTGGCTTAACAAAAAATGGTATTTCCTGCTTTTCTCCATGTTCAGGAGGAATGGTGGGGAGGCAGCGGCAGGAGCAGGAATGCTTCACTATCAGTGGTTCTGACCAAGCAACCAGATGCCTGAGGGAGGCTCCAATCTCCTGCATGATAAGCAGAAGGAACAAAAAATGGCAAACTCGTTCTTCTTAAGAGTCATATAGGTCAATTCCACTTACATCTCATTGACAAAAGCGTATCATTTTTTTGCATGCTATCCTCAAAGGAGCAGGAAAGTAATTTTATTACTTGCCCAAAAAGAAGAGAACCCAAATTTACTGGTGAACAGTATCAATGAATACAGCAATCCACTCTTCTAGTCACCAATTTACAGTTCACTCAACTTATGATATAAAATACATTCACTCCTATCAAAAGTGAGACAATCTAAAAGTTCTATACAGTAACGGCATTAATCTCAAAGTTCGGTATCCATGGGTGATGCTTGATAGTCCCTATATAAGAAGGTAAAGCTGCTCATGTCCTCTCCACTTAGACACACACACACAACACCCTCCTCACAAACACTCAATAAATAGTGCTACAATAGGGACAGAATAACCATGGTAAACATTCCTACTTAGAAAGGGGAAGATGGGGTGCTTGGGTGGCTCAGTGAGTTAAGCATCCCATCATTGATTCTAGCTCAGGTCATGATCTCAGGGTCCTGAGACTGAGCTCCACCACTGGGTTTTGAGCTGAGCATGGAGCCTGCTTAAGATTTTTCTCTCTCCCCCTCTCCTGTTGCTCTTCCCCTCTCGCAAGCATGAATTCTCTCTTTTAAAAAAGGAGGGGGTGAAGAATGGGGAGAAGAGTAAATTAAAATAATAATGCAGTATTAGTTTATACCTATTAAAATGCAAAAAGTTCAAAGATTTAGAAAATACAGTGTGTGGAGGGCACTTTGACAATACATATCAAAAGACTTCAAATGAGCAGACCCTAACAATTTCACTTCCAGCATCAATCTGAAGTAACAGGAGAAATACATACATGGGAACAATTTCTTTTCATCACAATGTTATTTACAATAAGAAGAGAAAAAAAAACCCAATGTCCAAGAACAGGTATGTAGGTAAGTAAATTTCAGTAGAACTTTAAGTTTCAGTAAAGCAAGCTATATTATTCAAATCAACCTCTCACAAAAAATCAAAGAAATAACAATGAGAAAAAAAGATTTTTAAAGATTTTATTTATTTGACAGACAGAGATCACAAGCAGGCAGAGAGGCAGACAGAGAGAGAGTGAGGGAGGAAGCAGGCTCCCTGCTGAGCAGAGAGCCTGATGTGGGCCTCGATCCCGGACCCTGATATCATGACCTGAGCCGAAGGCAGAGGCTTAACCCACTAAGCCACCCAGGCGCCCCAACAATGAGAAAATCTTTAAATGCATCTTCTTTAGGGGAAACTGGGTGGCTCAGTTGGAGCCACTCAGGAAACTGGCTGGCTGGGCCTACAGCGCAGGTTATGATTCCAGGGTCCTGGGATCAAGCCCTGCAATGAAGTCCCTACTCAACAGAGAACCTGCTACTCCTTCTCCCTCTGCCCCTCCCCCTGCTCATGATTGCTCTCACTCTCTTTCTCTCAAACAAAATCTTTTAATTAGTAAATAAATAAAAGCATCTTCTTTAAAGCATAGATATATATATATATATATATATATATATATATATATATATACACACACACACACACACACACACTCAAGCTCTGAGTGAGTTTGTATATATGGAGTGGAATCTAACAAGAAATCCTCCTGCTCAAATGTCATCAGTGAAATCCCAAGCCTTGAACTTCTTTTAAGGTGGTCTCTGAATCTAATACCCCCAGACAGCTGGCATAAGCAAACTCATATCCTCTATGAAGAAAAGCACATTCCAGTATGCCTCAAAGGATTCCTGAAAACTCATCTTCAAATACAATGTCAAGCATATTGTATTTTATAACAAGGCTCACAATAAAACATCACTTCATAACTAACAATAAGACTCAAAATATATAGATAATAACTATATTAATATGTATAAAGAAATAAAAGACAAATATGATGGTAGCTGGGGCTCTTGGGTGGCTCAGCTGGTTGACCAACTGCCTTCAGTTTGGGTCATAGTTAGTCTCGGAGTCCTGGAATCAAGCCCTGCATTGGGCTTCCTGCTCAGTGGAAAATCTGCCTCTCTCTCTCTCTCTCTCCCTCTGCCCTTTCCCCCTGCTTGTTCTCAATCCCTCACATAAATAAATAAAATCTTTTTTAAAAAAATGATTTTTAAAAAAGATTTGAGGGGCACCTGGGTGGCGCAGTTAATGGTTAGGCGACTGTCTTCAGCTCAAGTCATAATCCTGGAGTCCCTGGATCAAATCCCACATCAGGCTCCCTGCCCAGCAGGGAGTCTGCTTCTCCAGCTGACCTCTCTCCTCTCATCCTCTCTCTCTCTAATAATAAGAAAAATACTTAAAAAAATAAATAAATAGGGATGCCTGGGTGGCTCAGTGGGTTAAGCCTCTGCCTTCCTTCAGCTCAGGTCATGATCTCAGAGTCCTGGGATAAAGCCCCGCATCAGGCTCTCTGCTCAGCAAGGAGCCTGCTTCCTCCTCTCTCTCTCTGCCTGCCTCTCTGCCTACTTGTGATCTCTGTCAAATAAATAAATAAAATCTTTTATAAATAAATAAAGATTTGAATAGTGGTTGCCTTTTGGAGAGCAGGAACAGGGATTTTCTGTAGCATGAGGAGACTCTCAGGGTTGAAAGTAATGTTCTATATCTTGCCAAGTTTGAGTTGCACACACACATTTGTCAAAATTCATGAATGGTATACTTAAGAGTTGTGCCTTTCATTGTATGTAAGCTTTACCTTAAATAAAGAGAACTGTTAACAAACATTGAACTCTAGCTTTCTTTCTGTGCCAGTAGCACTCTTGCAAACATGGTAAACATTCCTAAAACCTGCTGTACCTTCCGCAAGAACTGTGGTAAGCACCAACTCCACAAAGTGACACAGAAGAAGAAAGGCAAAGATTCTTTTTATGCCCAGGGAAAGCAGCTTTACGATAGGAAGCAGAGTGGGTTAAGTGGGCAGATTTTCCAGAAAAAGGCTAACTACAAAGACTGTGCTGAGGCTTGAATGTGTTGAGCCAAACAGCAGTTCTAAAAGAATGCCAGTAAGTGATGCAAGTGGGAGGAGATAAGAGAAAGGGCCAAGTGATCCAGTTCTAAGCTTCATTCTTTGTTATATATGAAGACAATAAAAGCTTGAGGTTATATTCAAACAAACAAACAAGCATTAAACTCTAGTTAAGGGCATGCAGGCTACAGTATCTGGTGGGAACTGTACCAATTTTGAAAGAGACTTACTCTGAAATGGATAAATACAGTAATGGAAAGTAAGTGATAAAACAAGTACACTAAAATGTAAACTATAGAACCTAGATAGTGAGTACATACAGATATTCACTGTAAGATTCTTTCAACTTTCCCGTATGTTTGGAATTTTTCATATTACAATTTTGGGAACAAAATAACACAATGAAGATACTATTACATACTCACCAGAACTAAAATTCAGTTGGACAACACAGATGAGTGTGTAGAGCAATGGGACTCTCATACTGACAGGAACACCAATTTGTATAAACATTTCAGAAAATCTGGCATTACTTCATAAGTTGAAGGTAAACATATCCCATAACCTGGCAATTAACCCACTGAGCCACCCACATGCCATAAAACATTTTAAAGAAGTAAACAAAAGTGAACTGTGTTGTAATGAAATATAATAGTAAAATGCTTAAAATTATGAATACTTAAGATTACTGTTAAAGAAAGATATCCATGAACACTGTTAGGTAAAAGTAAATTAATACAACTAGGTGAGGACAAATTAAAATAAACCTTTAAGAGATTCCATGTCCGTGTTTGTGTGCCTAAGTTTACGGGTGGCAGAAAAGTTTAGACCGAAGTAAAACTGTGTAACTCTGGATAAAGGGACTACAGATCAGGATGTCTGGGTGGCTCAGTAGGTCAAGCGTCTGCCTTCGGCCAAATCATGGAATCAAGCCCCTCATCGGGCTCCCTGCTCAGCAGAGAGCCTGCTCTCCCTCTCCATCTGCCTGCCACTCTGCCTACTTGTGTGCATTCGTGCACGCTCATTCTCTCTCTCTCTCTCTCTCTCTCTCTCTGTCAAATAAATAAATAAATAAAATCCTTTAAAACAAAAGGGGGAGGACTAGAGATCAATTTTATTTTCTTCCTTACACTTGCACATACTTTATTAAATTTATTCCTTGTGTATTTCATGAATGTTATTCTAATGGTGTTTTTTTATTCCAATTTCTACATGTTCACTGCCTTCTTGCATATCCTTTTTACTTTGTTCTTTTACTTCAAAATTTAAAAAACTGTTGGCGAGGGATGCTGGCTGGCTCAGTTGGTTAAGCATCTGCCTTCAGCTCAGGTCATGGTCCCAGGGTTCTGGGATCGAGTGCTGTATTGGTCTCCCTGCTCAGTGGAGAGGCTGCTTTTCCCTCTCCCTCTGCCTGCCACTCCCCCTGCCTGTGCTCACACACTCACTCTCTCTCTCTCTCTCTGACAAATAAATAAATAAAATCTTTAAGTGGCACTACAGAATCACCACTTTAGGCATGCCTAATGATTTCTATATTTATCCAAATCTGTTAAGGCTAAGACTATTGCTGCTTAACTACTAACATTAGTTAAGCTTCTCTTTCTGTTTATTTCACTGAAAGATAAAAATCCAGCATACTTTGAAAGCCTCCTTGAAAGGAAATCTTACCTAGAAGGGTATTATGTTGCAGAAATCAGGGGGGAAAAAAAAAAAAACCAACACCACTCTGATAGAAGTGAGGCTGGTCCCAAAGCATACCCATCCAACCCAACATCACTCCCTTCCTGCCCTTTTGTGGTCGGTTTCTAAAGAGCACAGGCAGAGAACGCCTACAAAATAGTTAAGTAATTACACAAATCATACTATGAAAAGAATGATGGCAATACTACTGAAATAGAATCACAGGCTGGTGGACAGCTATCCCACCACCATGTAATGGCTTAAAGTATTTGCTCATAAGTGTTATATGAAAGTCGAAATACAGCAGAGAGAAAGGCAGTCTAGTTGTGTCCACCAGATTATTTAAAAAGACAATGGAGGTTGAGACCCAAGCATTACCATCTACTTGTTACACTAGTTGATACTATTTCATTTAATCTGCAGGAGAGTTAGACAAACATGTAACATCAAAAGGAAGTTATCAATTAAAATTTTCACTGCAATTCTTCTTTGGTAATGAACAGGATAAAAACACAGAAACTAAAAATATCACATAACTAGATGTCATGCTATAAGTCTTATAGGTAAAAATTTTAAAGGGTGTCACAGCACAAATTATATATAATCAACACTCATTCTACAGTGTTTTAAGTTGAGGCTTAGCAATAGCAAATATTTTCCTAAGAGGTAATACCAGATTACTCCACTTCAGCATTTGTTTTCTTCATCTATCTCTCTATTTAATTGCCTATCTACCTTTTCCTTTGCACATCATAAGAGAAATCCTTCAAAACGCAAATGCATGACCAGATATATACCACAGAGAAAATCTGAGCAAATGTACCTATAGTTTAGACCAGTTTTAGAGTCAAACTGTAATTCTCACACAGCAACTGATAGAGAAACTCATCAGGGAGACATGAAAGGAGAAGAAATCTTAATGTCTTCTTGAAAGTTTTCATTATTTTTTAAGTGAATTTACAACTGGAAATATAAAAAGATAAATAGAAAATTGGACTTTGAATTTGCCTAATGAACACTTATATGGATTTAAATAAAACCCTAGTATACATGCCTACTCTCCCCACCATTAATGAAAGTAACTATAACTGGTGGCATATTCTTCTTTACCCAAATAGTTTTGACTGAATTGGCTGACAAAACTGAAGTTCAGGTATGTTAATCCATCAGGGCCCTTTTATAATCACTTATTACAGCAACAAAGAAAAAAATATGCATCTTTGAACATACAGACACTTTTCCTAATACTCTTTTGGGTTCCAACTAAACAAATCCCACATCAATATATAATGCTAATACTTCTCCAGGGTAATATAGTATCTCCCCTTTCCCTAAACTCAGCTCAAATATTTGTATTAACAATACCACAGGTAGTTTATAAGCAGTTAACTGCTTGCCTAGTAAATATGAGGGAAGCAGTGGAAGCACACATCACCTTACTGGTCATACAACATAATAAATTATAAGACTTTACTTGTCTAAATAGTCTTTTGCCTTAGAAACAGAGTCAAGACTAACTTTTTTTCTTCGAAAGTTTTTGAAGAAAACTAGAATAATAAAGAATGTAATAAAGGGCACCTGGCTAGCTCAGCTGGTAGAATATGCTACTTTTGATCTTGGGGTCATGAGTTCAAGCCCCACACTGGGTATAGGGCTTACTTAAAAAAAATAGCAATTAGGGGCACCTGGGTGGCTCAGTGGGTTAAAGCCTCTGTCTTCGGCTCAGGTCGTGGTTCCAGGGTCCTGGGATCGAGCCCCACATCGGGCTTTCTGCTCAGCAGGGAGCCTGCTTCCCCCTCTCTCTCTGCCTGCCTCTCTGCCTACTTGTGATCTCTGTCTCTATCAAATAGAGAAATAAAATCTTAAAAAAAAAATAGCAATTAGTTCTTTCACTGAAATGAACTTCCCAGGGATGCCTGGGTGGCACAGTCCATTAAGCGTCTCACTCTTGGTTTCAGCTCAGGTCATGATCTCAAGGTCATGAGATTGAACCCTACATTGGGCCCTGAGCTCAGCATGGAATCTGCTTGAGAATCTTTCCCCTTTCTTTCCCTCCTCTTTGCTCCTCCCCATGCTCACGCTCCCACATGCTCTAAAATAAATAAAATCTTAAATTTTTAATTAAAAAAAAATGTACCCTCCCAAAAACTAGGAAAAAAATTGCCTAGTCTTGATTAGATTAGAAATGACAAATAAAATTCTAAGGAATTCAATGTGTTCCTAAATCATTCACCCAAAAGTAGCCCAGTGCATTCCAAATCACACAATACTCTTATCTAAAATTCAGGTTGTTGCTTGTGTTACAGCCTTTCAGTAAATACTGTTTTTCCCTGGTGAATTTAAAAAGTTCATCCATTTGTCACACACATTCTAAATTGTCATTTATCAATTTAGTTATAACCAAAATTTAAAAGGCCAAAGAAAATTCTCAGTGAAAATATATGATTTTACAAAACTTTATTAATTAGTATAAACTGCTACTGACTTGATTATCTCAAATACCTAAATTGGAGTGCCTGGGTGGCTCAGTTAGTTAAGCGACTGCCTTCAACTCTGGTCATGATCCTAGAGTCCTGGGATCGAACCCCGTACCGCCCTATCTGCTTAGCCGGGGGCCTGCTTCTCCCTCTCTCTCTGCCTGCAGCTCTGCCTACTTGTTCTCTTTCGGTCAAATAAATAAAATCTTTAAAAAAAAAATCTAAAATAACCTTGAGTATTCTCAACATCTTCCTGAAAAGAGGTATATAAGCAAACTGTTCTAAATGGAATCACATTTCCTGAGTAACTTAAATTACTATTCCAGAGATGCTCAACCTTCACTCTGATTAATTTTCAATTAGCAAAGGCCCTGAACATTTGATCTCTGAAGCTCTTCTCTTTCCACCACTATTCACAGTTCCCCACAGCTCAATCCCTATTATGCATACGCAGTCACCAAATAGTCAGTACCTCTATGTTTCAAATGGCATATTGTATAATGGTATATGTCTTTTTGTCAAGCAAAAATTAATGGGCTTTAACAATTTGTGTAAAGCTTTATTTTTATGTCTTATAATTATACTGTTATAATTACACTGTTTTACATGCTGCCTTACTAACAGAATTAAGGACTCGGGCTTTGTGGATCCTTCTCCTTTTGATACTCTCCACCAAACCAGGAAGTGGGAGAGCAATTTCGCTCTGCCGGCACGCCTAAGAGGAGATTAAAATAGAGCTCTGGTGAGGCAAATGCTCCACACAGTAAACAAGTAAGAGGCTGTCTGTGTATACTGCATTGCTATTCACCCTATGCAGACTCCTTCCCTGACAGACAGTTGTACATCCCCCACCTGCTGGACTCATGCATTGCCATGTGACTTGCTTGGGCCAGTGAAATCTAAGTGACATGTGTCACACCCAAGCAAAAACTTCATAAGCATGTGCTTTCCCCAGTTCTCTCCTCCCTCTGCCATAGCAACTAGTGAAATTTCAGATAAAAGCTGCTCGATCAATCTGAGTCACAGCATCAATATGACAGAGCAAGGCTGAAGATGAACCACAGGAGACACAGAGCGTGAACAAGAAACAAACCTTTTTAGTAGTCACGGAGATTTAGGGATCATTTGTTATTACCACCGCACAATCTACCTGACTGGCAGAGTGATCTCTAATGCCCTTTGGATCCCACATTTTGATCAATAAAATATTGAGCACATACTTCTACATGTATTTTTATAAATTACATACATTACTGTATATTATGTATTCATAACATGCCTTACCCCCCACTCCAAAATGTAAAAAGAATGAGATTAAAACTATATGAGCTGAATTATTTATTTCCTTCCCACACTCCCAAATGATCATCTTAAGCACACAACTTTGGAATCACTAGTCTATTACAATGGCCTCTAGAGTAAAGATATAAATAAGGCTTCCCAGAGATCTTATTCATAAACTTCACATCAACAATATTCAAATGTTTATAAATATTTGGCCAGAAGTTTTCTATTTGCATCCACATAGCTTTCTCTCTCTCAGACCCTGGTCCTTAAACAAGGATGTAAATCAGATTTGCAGTGGAGCTTTCCAAAATTAGATTCCTGGTGCCTCCTAATCTCAGAATGAAGCCCAGGTGTGTATTTTTCTTAAAGACCCATCAGTGATTCTGATGTATATTACCAGTCTAAAGAATAAGTCCCAGAGAAACAATGTTTGTTTGTTTTTTTAAACCTTCATTTGTAAGTAATCTCTATAACCAACATGGGGCTCAAACTCACATACCTGAGATCAAGAGTCAGTCACATGCTCTACCAGTCAACTGAGCCAGTGAGGCATTCTTTTTTTAGAAAAGAATCATCTTTTCTAAAATAAATCTATCACATCCTGGAAATACCACTACCAGTTCTAAACTTTGGGTTTTTTTATGTAGAATTCTTTCTAAAAACACTGAGAACTTACGTACACCAAACACCATTTCCAAGATGGGATCCAGCTACAAACAAGCAAAACAGAACAAAACTGCTCTCATGAAGCTTACATTTTAATGAAATAGACAATACACAATAAACAAGAAACTATCAGGCAGCCATTTATGATGAAAATAAAACAAAAGACACGCTGTGAATGGGCGGATTTATACTTTCAGTTGCATGGCCAATCAGTCTCTCTGAAGAAATGGCATTTTAAATGGAAACATGACTGAAAACAAGTCAACCATGCAAAACCTGTGGCAAGAGCATCTCAACCAGAGGAAGGAGCTAGTGCAAAGGTCCTCATAGGTTCTTTTTCCAGGGAGGAAAAGGACTGGCAGGTTGCAATAACAGAAAGAAGGTCAATGGAGAGCAGTGACAGGCAGGATGGTGTGAGAGGTGCTGAGAGGCAGAAAGAGCCCTCAGACCAAGGTGAGATAGACTTTATACTAAGAATTGGTCATTAAACAGACATGTTAAGTACAGGAAAATCAAGATCTGATTTACACTGTAATTTTTTTAAGACCATTTTTGTGCTGAACAGAGAAGGAATGGTAAAATGGACCAGAGAGGAAGAAAGGGAACTAAGGGAAAAGATGATGATGGCCCAAACTAGAGAAGCACTGGTAGAAAAAACAAGTGGACAGATTTGGAATATATTTTGTAGTAACATAGATGGACAGATTATAGATGAAGAGGATAAAGAAAAAGACTCCTAGGTTTAGGTTTTAGCCACTAGGCAGATGGTGATGCCATTTATTAACTGTTTTGTTTGATCCTCATTATCCACTGTTATTTATATGTTACTTCGATACATATTTGTCCTCTGTGTCTTGTTGCAAGTCATCTCAAATCCTTTGTGGAAAGGGGCATGACATCAATACATGTAAATAAATTATTTAAAGTATTAAAAATGAAACACACCTGCACAAGCAGGTAAAAAGACATGTTAACAATTCCAACAATATTAATACAATTATTAATAAAGATTGGTTAATATATCCAGTGTACAGGGGCACCTGGGTGGCTCAGTGGGTTAAGCCTCTGCCTTTGGCTCAGGTCATGATCTCTGAGTCCTGGGATTGAGTCCCGCATCGGGCTCTCTGCTCAGCAGGGAGCCTGCTTCCCCTTCTCTCTTTCTGCCTGCCTCTCCCCCTACTTGTGATCTCTGTCAAATAAATAAATAAAATATTTTTTTTAAAAATCCAGTGTACAATGAAACAATTAAGAATCATTTCTTTTACAATGAAATAAAAAGTGTGTGGATAAAACAAGTAGCGAAGGCAAACATCCTGGTTTTTAATATTGCTATCATGCTTTCCTTTTTTTTTTTTTTTTTTTTTTTTTAATTTGAGAGAAAGGGACAGAGGGCACAAGTTGGGGGGAAGAGCCGAAAGAGAGAGAGAAGAAAACTCCCCACTGAGCAGGGAGCCTGATTTGGGGCTTGATCCCAGGAACCTGAGATCATGACCAGGCTTAACCAACTGAGCCACCCAGGTGCCCAGTATTGCTATCACTATTTCTAGTCAATATTGTTCTACATTGGTAGTAAGTATTAAAATCTATAAAGGGCACTTTGTTTCTCAAATGCGCAGTGACCTATTAATTAACCTTACTGTGGGGTTTAAAAATGGCTGCAAATTCTTTGACATTCCCATTAAGCTCTAAGCATTAAAAACTGAGATCTGTTCGTCCTCCCTTTGATCTGGGCTGGACTATGACTGCTTTGACTAAAAATATGGCATGAGTGATGCCATGACAGTCCCATGCCTGATCTTTGAGAGGACTGATAGCTTCTGCCTTGCTCTCTTGAACTCCTGGGTCACCAAAGAAGTCTAATCTCCTGCCTTCAGGATCACATGAAGAGATCCCAGCAGAGTCCAGCCTTCTAGAAGTCCTCACCTCAATACTGAGTGAGCATGTGAGTAAAGCTGCCTTGGACATCCCTACAACCAAACTAGCTGCCAACCAAATAACCCCAAATGATATCATGTGGGCAGAAAAACTGCCCTGTGGAGTACCCAGTATGAATCCCTATCCCTCAAAATTGTGAAATATTATAAACTGGTTATTGTTTTAGATTTAGATTTTGGTTTTGATTTTAAGTTTTGCTATTAGCTTTTAGAATTGTTACTTTAGATTTGGGGGCAGTTGTTACATAGTAATAAATAAACAGAAAATAAAATAACCAAAAACCTAAAATAAAAGCTTAAAACATGTTTTCTATTTATAATCCAATTCCTTTTTACTTTTTTTTTGTATTTTATTATGTTTTAGCAGTCTCTACACCCAATGTGGGCTTGAACTTACAACCCTGAGATCAAGAGTCGCATGTTCTTCCAACTGAGCCAACCAGGCACCCCTACAATCCAATTCTTAAAACATACTTTCTGCATTTAAATGTATAAAAGAGAGCCATATAATAAGGGGAAAAAATGAAAAATAAATTGTTAATAATCAGTAAGTTTTTAGGAAACAGAGAAAACAGTAAATAAAAGGAAATAATTATCACTGTGTTGCTGTATTAATTTACCAAATTGATAGCATGCTATGTTATGTCACTTAAAAATTCTTTGTCATTTATAATCATTCAAAACATTCAGTTAGAAAGCAAACAATAATTTAATACCCTGAGATTCTAATTAGTATGTTGATATCTCAGTAATTCTGCCAAACTGATCAATGTAAAAATCAATCCTCTGGTTACTTTATTATTGCCTTTTTTTAAAAATAGCATAGGCACATTTTAATATACTAAAATTTATACTAGAGAGAAAGGATTAATTCCTTATACTTATGCTCATTTCTTCTCTTCTACAGGAAAACCTTTCTCCCTTCCTGCCCCCCCCCCCCGCAAAACTGGGTGATGTATACACGAATTCTTCAGTCTCCTAAGTAAATCAAAACAGCAGTAATTCCTGAGCTGGACACAATAGGACCAGAAACTTACAATCTGCCAGGATACATTCCACCCCATCCCACCACATCACACAAATATTTTTTCAGCATCTTCTATGAGCCAGACACAAACTCAAGAGATAACACAAACAAAAGATGCTACCTTATACATTAACTGTATTACCTAACCATAGCAAAACTTAGAAAAGTTGACTCTACTAACTAATCTGAAAGAAGCAGTCAACCACAAGAGGAAAGAGCCTAGTTTCCGGCATGCAATGAAAGAGTGAACGGTCCGTAAGGGCCTAAGTGTCCCCCAAGCCTGATACCTAGCCCTGCTTACGGAAGTTAGACATGGGCAGAATGAAAGGAAGCACACTCACTAAAGTGGAAGAGAGCCAACAAGGTGATCCATCCCTGGAACCTAATTTCAGAATCCACCTCAAACTGTCTGCTCAAACAACTATAGGTAAACTGAGTTGCAAGTCACCAGTGGCACTGCTAGGGCATTGGCTTTGGCTGAAGCTTACAGAACAGCAGTACACAGGGTAGCCAGGCACCTTTTTTTTTTTTTTTTTTTCAGATTTATTTATTTGAGAGAGACGGAAAGCATGTGCCCACAGTGGTGAAGGGCAGAGGGAGAGGAAGAGAATCCAAACAGACTCCACGCTGAGTGCAGAACCTGATCTCACTGACCTGAGATCAGACCTGAGCCAAAACTAAGAGTTGGAGCCAATCGCACCAACCAGACACCCCAGCCAGGCAGCAACTACGGCATTAAGATTTATTGAGAACAGCTTGATGCCCCTAAAAGGCAGGAAACCTAGGAAGCCACATAAGGGCACAGAAGATAGAAAGAGTCACCTTCAATTAACCAATCTCAATTAATCAGTCAATTTCTATCTCTATCTCTCTCATACACACACACACACACACACACACACACACACACACTCCAGTCCTGAACTGGGAAATAGGACTCAGGGGCCAATTTATAGGCTGAGTCATTTCCAGACTGATATGGCCTAGAAAAATGGCAATAACATAGCAAAATACAAAAAACAATGTATAAACAAAATACTGTTTAATTGTTGATACTGAACATTGAAACAGCAATATTAAGAAAATTTATTTAGAAACTCTGCTCTAGGGGCACCTGGGTGGCTCAGTGGTTTAAGCCGCTGCCTTCGGCTCAGGTCATGATCTCGGGGTCCTGGGATGGAGTCCCACATCGGGCTCTCTGCTCGGCGGGGAGCCTGCTTCTCTCTCTCTCTCTCTCTCTCTCTCTCTCTCTCTCTGCCAGCCTCTCTACCTACCTGTAATCTCTCTCTGTCAAATAAATAAATAAAATCTTTAAAAAAAATAAAATAAAATAAAAAATAAAAACTCTGCTCTAGGGGTGCCTGGGTGGCTGTCATTAAGCGTCTGCCTTCAGCTCAGGTCATGATCCCAGGGTTGTGGGATCAAGCCCCGCCATCAGACTCTCTGCTCAGCGGGAAGCCTGCTTCCCCCTCTCCCATTCCCCCTGCTTGTGTTCCCTCTCTCGCTGTGTCTCTGTCAAATAAGTAAATAAAATCTTAAAAAAAAAATTGTTTTGCTCTATTGCTGAGACCTAATATATAAATACTCTACAAAAGACAATAATTTAAGTATAAAAATATGGAACCTTAGAGAAATAAGGCACAGTGAATAAGTCAATTAGGAAAAAGTATATGCATTATTCTATTCCAATCAGGAGGCTAAAAGCCTGGTAGACACCTGGAGTCAAAACTGAAACAAGTTATACCAAAACTATCCAAGAATCTTTTGTTCATTTATTTTCATTTATGTCTTCTCATCCTTACTCTCAGTGGGTACCCCAAAAATAGACCCCTCTAGAGATCTACCAGAGATCCTATAGAGTTATTCTCATTTGATTAAGCTCTATCCACCTCATTCATTTGTATAGTCCCTCTGCTGAACACATTCCAAAATATTTCTACTTTGTCCGATAGTAACCAACCCCCATATGCTCAACCCCTTTCTAAATGCTCCCCTATCTCTGCCACCTCCTGACAACAGAGCTCTATTGTAAATGGACATAAACTCATTCCCCCCTTTTCCCTCTATTGTGGCCAAGTACCTCCCCCCTACAGATGACTGCTCTCCACCATGAACTGCCCCAAATTCATCCAGCCCTTCTGGCACCTCACTATAGTGACCAATCATCCCAGTTTTCCCAGGACTTAAGGGTTTCTCGAAGCCCCAGTCTTTCAGTGTTAAACCTAGGACAGACATTCTCCAAACCCAAACTTTGCCAACATTGTAAAATCCACATTCTTGCCACTGCCCTGACTGACAGATAAATCCATATCCCTCAACACCAGTCTCACAGTCTTTGGAACATTCTGCCCACTCACACTCTATCTTGGCCGCTCACTCTCAAGATCAGAGCCCAGGGGCGCCTGGTTGGCTCAGTGGGTTAAAGCCTCTGCCTTTGGCTCAGGTCATGATCTCAGGGTCCTGGGATCAAGCCCCACATAGGGCTCTTTACTCAGCAGGGAGCCTTCTTCCTCCTCTCTCTCTCTCTGCCTGCCTCTCTGCCTACTTGTAATCTCTATCAAGTTAATAAATAAAATCTTAAAAAAAAAAAAAAGATCAGAGCCCAATTCACAACTACCCCCCACCCCCGGCAACACACATATACTCCCCCCAACCATACCTCCTCACCTTCCCTGCTCACCTCCTCCACATCACCACTACACAGGCTTCTTGGATCAACAAAGTCTCTACCCCGCCTCTGCCTTTAACTTTTCCTGGTTTTAATTTTCGTCCCCAAAAATATTTCATCCTCCAATTCCATTACTCTACATGCACTCCCTATAGCACACCATGGCTTTTATCTCCATGTCTTTACACTTTATTTCCCATATCTGAAATACCCTTCCATATCCTCTGTTACTACTAGAAAATGTCTATATAGCTAACATATTATCTCTACAAAGTCTCCCCAGATTTTCTCAGTAGCAGCTACTTCCTCTTCTGTGCTTGAACATGTGGTATTATACTTATGTACTGTACTATAAGGATTTATATATGTTATCTCCTCTGCTATACAAACATAAACACAAAAAATTGTTATACTTTTTATTAAGCATATTGTTATACTTATTGTTGTTAGCTCTCATCACAATACCTGGTAAAGTGTTTACAAACTGGAATATATAAACTATGGAGGGTGACAAAATTCAACTGAAAAAACAAAGAAAAAGAAGAAAAGGTAAATACTCTGAAAAATATAATGGAACTCTAGAAGACTAAAAATTTATAATCAGAGCATACAATAATTCATCAAATAAATAATAGTTATGCAGCTATTCTACCTTTTAAGGTTTTGTTTATCTATCTGACAGAGAGAGAGAAAAAGAGAGAAAGCACAAGTGCACAAAAGCAGGGGGAACAGCAGGCAGAGGGAGATGAACCAGCAGGCTTCACTGAGCAGAGAACAGACATGGGGGTCAATCCCATGACCCGGGATCATGACCTGAGCAAAAGGCAGCTGCCCAACCAACTGAGCCATCCAAGTGCCCCTTAACCTTTCTTTTTTTTTAAGATTTTATTTATTTATTTGACAGAGAGAGCGAGAGAGCACAAGCATACAGAGCTCGCGAGAGAGAAGTAGGCTCCCACTGAGCACAGAGCCCAATGCAAGGCTCAATCCCAGGACCCGGGGATCATGACCCAAGCCAAAGGCAGTCACTTAACCAACTGAGTCACCCAGATGCCCACGTCCCTTAATCTTAACCCACTGAGCCACCCAGGCGCCCACGTCCCTTAATCTTTTAAAAAAATTAAAACTCATCCAAGTCAGTATTCTGTCTAGACAGAGACTGCAAAGAATAGGGTGATGGGGTAGGGGGGCAAAGCTTGCCGTATCTCCAACATAACAGCAGTAGATGCAGGCTCTTGGGTTCCAGACCTAGCCATCAGGCAGTTTCTAATTAAGTTATTTAGATCATTTTCTAGTGAAAATAATGAAAAATGGTGGATAAACCATTTTTTAAAATTAGTTTACAAGGGGTGCTGAGGTGGCTCAGTCAGTTAAGCATCTGACTCTTCATTTCAGATCAGGTCATTTCAAGATTCAGATCTTGAGGCGGTGAGATCAAGCACTGAGTTGGACTTCATGCTCAGTGCAGAGTCTGCCAGAAATTCTCTCTCTTCCTCAGTCCCTTGCCCCACGTACCCACATGTGAGGTCTCCCTCAAATAAATAAAAGTAAATAACAAATAAAACAAAAATTAGTTTGCAAGAACTAAAAAACTGACAAGACAAGAGGAACTGCCCCTTTCTGAGGGAAATCTAAACCCAGGAGAACCAAAACCAGTTTTGCCATGAAGACATCAGCCAATGGCATCCACTTGTACTTCAGATCCTCAGCCTCAAGGTTAAAGTGACAAAAGATAAGGATAAGAGCCTGCCTAATGTTGGATCCTACAGAAGACCTTCCCTACATTAAACTGGGACCCCAAAGGATGACATCCTCAAGGAACCAATGAACTAAAATTGGCCCTCCATCTCTCCCCAACCACAAAAGAATGAAAAGCAGGCAGTTTCAGCACTGAACAAGTCAGGGAAAGAAAAAAGTAGGAAAAACAAAGTCTTTCAGAAGGTTAGCCACGCCAGGTACACATCCACAGTTTTGATGAGCCAGGAAGCCACATCCTAAATATAATTTTTAAAAAGTCCCTGGGGCGCCTGGGTGGCTCAGTGGGGTAAGCCTCTGCCTTCAGCTCAGGTCATAGTCTCAGGGTCCTGGGATCGAGCCCCGCATCGGGCTCTCTGCTCAGCTGGGAGCCTGCTTCGCTCTCTCTCTCCATCTACCTCTTTGTCTACTTGTGATCTCTCTCTCTGTGTCAGATAAATAAATAAATAAATAAATAAATAAATAAAATCTTTTTTTAAAAAAATCTTTGACAGGAAAAAGCCCCAGAAGCCTGGCAGAAGCCAACAGAGTCTCTCTCAGAGGAGAGCACACTCATTCTGGGAAACCCCTAAAAGAAACTCTATGAGGGCAATAATCAGTTAAAGATAACCAGGCACACAAAGAAACAAAATAGCAGGAGTGAAAAACAAGCACAAACAACAGCAAGAACAGACCACACAAATTTTAAATCTTAGAATTATCAGACACAGATTAAAAAGCAATCTACATTTATGACAACAGCTTTTAAACTGACTGCAAAAATATATATATATATATATATTTAACGGATTTTTTCTTTAAAGATTTATTTGAGACAGAGAAAGAGCAAGCACACAGGGATTGGAGGAGGAGAGGGAGAGAAAGAGTGAATCTCAAACAAACTCCCCGCTCAGTGGAAAGCCCAGCATAGGGCTCAATCTCATGACCCAGAGTTCATGACCTGAGCCAAAACCAAGAACCAGACACTTAACCAAGTGCACCACCCAGGTGCCCCTAACATGGCATATCTTTAAAGGAACCAAACAGAACTTCTAGAATTACAATAACTAAAATTTAAATCCTAATAGCAGCAGGACTGACAAAATGGAATTGAGAAATAAAGTGGGAAATGGTTCAAGAGAAACAATCTATAATTCAAAAGATAAAGAATAAAAAAGAAAATGCAGATATTAGAATGAGATGTGAATGACTAAGAAGATCTAAAATACATTTGATTAGAATCCCAGGCAGAGAAGAAAGAATTGGGACAAGAGCACCAATCCACAGATTCAATAAACCTAGTGAAACTTGAGAAAATAAAAAGAATCCCACTATTCAACAAACAGAACATTTAAATCAAGCAGAAGTGAATCAAAATATCTTAAAGGGAGACCACAAGCAAGATGGCTACCTTTTGTGTTTGGGGTTTTGGGGGTTTTCTTGTTTTTGTTTTTTTAACTTTAAAGATCAGATTTTCTTTTTTTTATTTTTTTTTTTAATTTTTTTAAAGATTTTATTTCTTTATTTGCCAGAGAGAGAGAGAGAGAGCGCCCAGGCAGGCAGAGTGGCAGCAGAGGCAGAGGGAGAGGCAGGCTCCCCGCCAAGCAAGGAGCCCGATGTGGGACTCAATCCCAGGACGCCGGGATCATGACCTGAGCCGAAGGCAGCCGCCTAACCAACTGAGCCATCCAGGCGTCCCAGATTTTCTTTTTTTTAGAAAACAAACAAAAAACCCCACAACTCAAAGAACAGGATTTTACATCTCAAGACAACTCCCAGGTAGTAAGACTACAGTTTACAAATCATTTTCATATAAGATATTTTGTACAAGTTTTACATATATTAAGAAGTAGGAAATAATCACCATTTCTGTTTTAACAGGGGAGGGGGTGGAGACAGGAGAGGGGAGTGGGAAAAAACAGCTTTTTTGGACACAACTATTTGGAAGTAGTATACCTGAAGAAGGCAAACCCTACCTTTTCATCCTCTACAGCGAAGAATTTAAAAAAAAAAAAAACTTTCAGCCTTGGGTATCTCTCTGAAAGCCACTTCCTGGCTACTGGCCAATCCAAACCAATTATTTAAAGTTACTTCACATGATTTTTATGTCTACTGGGTAAGTCACTCAGTATGCTCACTGTTGCAGCACTCATAAACCAACATGTCTGCAGGCCCAAGCAGGGTCTAACCTAGGACTGATGGGAGAAGGGCTTGTAACCAAGAGACTAAGGTGTCATTTCTTTGCAGGTACCAATGACACCCATAAGAATACAGTCTACTAGGCTAACAGTACAAAAGTGCACATAAAAACACACAAGTTTTGCTAATGTGCTTCAAGAGAAACAAGGACCTTGTTAAACAGTTCTCTCCATTATCATTTGTTCTCTCTCAAGGGACATTAAAACAAACAAACCAACCAACCCACAAATTGGTGGAGGCCATATTATAAATCCAAACACTGGTGTGGGATTTCAGTGGAGAGAAGGAAACGTGTAAAAACAAAAACAAAAGCCCCAAAACATGGCTGTAAGAACAGCTCACAATTTACCTGTCCCTATTTATCAACACTCTCTCACTACCTAAGACCATTAATTCCAGAGTTTTCTGACATATAAAAGTATAAAAGGGGTCAAAGAAGTAGAATAGGAATGGACCAAAGGAGTAAGAGTCAAAAGACATACGAAAAGGCCAAGATCTCCCAGAGAAAAGCAGTGATTTCTCATTTGCTTCTGCTCCCTGGGGCTGATAAACAATGCCTAGATCAGGTATGTGATTTAAATAGAAACTGCTTTTTGGGGAGGTAATAGCAAGGAGAAGCATGAGGAACATAAGACCAGGAAAAGAGTCTAATAAAGCTTCAAGATCTCAACAATTCAAAATTTCAGAACTTTCAGAAGGGATACTATTTAACAAAGGACAAAACTCTTTCTTCTAAAATAGACTCAGGAATTCCCATGACACCTAAGTACTTCCTGCTCCAGTGTTCACCATTGGTCATACCATTTCCCCCTACCACTCATGCAAAATAATTTGTCACCTCCCTACAGCTTCTTTTCAAACCACGATTCTCCCACTTATTTTGGTGACCAAACACTCTTGTTCAATAGATGCACTCCCCACTACCCCCCTAAGGGGTAAAAATTAAGGAATCCCCCAGGCTGGTCCCAGGAACTCCTAATTAAATAAAAAAAGGGGCAGGCAGCCTCCTGGAGATTTATTTAAAAAAAAAAAAAAAAAAAACCAACTTCAGAAACTAAACCTACCTTTCCAAGGATGGAAAATGTATTCAGATGTTTAAGAATTCATATATGCCACAAGAGGACAAAAAAAAATTAAAAGGTAGAAATCTTACACTCTTCCTTAAAGCCTGCCCTACTGCCCAACCAGATTCCAGACACTGCCATCACCGCCATGCCATTTTACTAAATGGAGCCCCCCACCCACACTAATCACACCTGCAACTGCATGTCATAAAAATGCACAACTTTTCCATGAAAAGCTATACATCTCTTTCTCTCAGGCTATACTGGCAATTCTCCAGTTAGTTCAATATTTTAAAGGCTGAGTAGTATGCAAAACAATTTCATTCCATTTCCCTTTTTTAGGTGTTTTTTTGTTGTTGTTGTTGTTGTTGTTTTCCAAAGAAAGGTGGGTTTTATTGTCTTGTCTGGATAAAGGTTTGATTTGCTCTTGAATACTCCAGGGTGAAGAGACTTGGAGAAAGCACAAGATGCAGAGGTCTATTTGGTATAATCTTCCTCGTTCTCATCTTCACCCCCAATGGAGATAGCAGCATACTTCCTTACAGAACTGAACTTGGAAGATGGATTTTCTTCAGGTTTCTTTGTTTGGCTCAGGTGATTCTTTTTTTTTGATCCTTTTCTGCCAACTTTCTTATCTGATGCCTTCAAGTGGTCTTTGTTCCCTCCACCTCCTGGACAGCAGCTGGAGCTCCCACTTTGGCCCTTTAGGACACTTACCCCATCTACTTCATTTTCATCTTTCCTTACTGTTCCTTCCTTAAATGGTTGAGCCAGAACCACTTCCCCCCCACCACCACCACTTGTGGGTATTGGTGCTGTGTGTCTGAGCTCTGAGACAGAGCAGGAGGATTAGGCCTTCCAAACACCCAAGCACTGTCCTTTGGTAAAGTGGCTTTAGAGGCTGTTGAGGTTTGGGAGGCTTATAAGTTGGAGAGGGACACTCTTCTTCCTTATTGAGTGTTTCATTTTCTAGAGACTTCCTCTCTCTCCCCTGCATTTCTGCCAGCTGTAGCTGAGGTCCCAGTCTGTGATGGCTCACTTCCTGTCCAGGATTATTCTGTTCCTGAATTTCTTCACTTCACGAGCTTGAGTGTCTACCCCGAGGCCATTGTTCCTGTTCTGGCTCATCCAGAAGGCCCTTCACTTTCTTCCACTCCTCCTGTAGCCACTCTTCTATTTCTCAATCTTTAGCAGCTGTGTTGACAGAGCTTCCCCCTCCAAAGACAGAGGTTGCTCTGATAGACTGGTGCTAGCATAGGAATCATCTTCCTTAGGAGTACTCCAAGGCTTTAGATTCAGTTTGCCTTTTTTTAGAGGGAGGGGAAAGTGGAGGAGGACCTCTATCGTTATGCCTGTAGTTATCCTTAGAGTAATCCTCTTTGGAGCTCCATGAGCGATCATCTCATCTATCATACCCATCTTCATAGCTGTCCCCACCTCCTCTGTAGTCGTCATCCATACGGTACCCCACTACCAAATGGTCTTCTGTCACCGTCTATTCTGGAATCATAGTCTCTGTCATAACCTCTGCTCCTTCAGTCCTCATAGAGATCCCAGCCCCCAAACAGATCCATGGTATGTCAGTGTGGGATATCACGACAGGAGGGTGACTATCTTATACTCAGAGAGGCTACAGCTAGACGATCAGCTGACTTCTCAACAGCAAAAATGGAAGCCAGAAGACAGAAGAATTATATATATTAAACATGTGAGGGGCGCCTGGGTGGCTCAGTGGGTTAAAGCCTCTGCCTTCGGCTCAGGTCATGATCCCAGGGTCCTGGGATCAAGCCCTGAATCAGGCTCTCTGCTCAGCGGGGAGCCTGCTTCCTCCCCGCTGTGAGGGGAGGTGATTTCTCTGCCAAGTAAATAAATTAATAATTTTTTTTTTAATGTGAAAAGAAAGTACCTACCTTAAAATCTTTAAAGAAAAAGAAAAGGCTGTCTGGCTAAGTCAGTAGAGCAAGCAACTCTTTATCTCAGAGTTATAAGGTTGTAAGTTGGAGCCCCACACTGGGTGTAACAATTACTTAAAAATAAAATCTTGAAAGAAAGAACCTGACAACCTAAAATTCTACATCCAGCAAAAATACCTTTCAGTAAAGAATGCAATCTCCTTTCTTGCTTTTTGGTTTTTGTGACAATGCTTAAAAGGTAAAAGAAGTATAGAAATAAAAACCTTAAAGAACTGTACTTCACCTCAAACTAATGCAACATAAGAGCTGGACATTTATGGAAAGATGAACATTTAATGATGTTCTGTATGTCTCCCTGATACACACAAAACTTTTTTTATTAATTGGTTATTTATATAATTGTGTCATGATTACCCAACAGATAAGAAGACCCAAGGGTCAGGTACCATTTATCTGCTTCGTTGGATATCCTTCCTACACATAGTCATAATCACTCTATGCCCAATTTTGGAAATATTTACTGACTGCTGAGACAGTCAACATTTCAAGACAGAGCTCCTATGATCATATTTCATTTCACCCAAACATATTTGGAATTTTATTTCCGTAGTTTAACATAAAATCAGATTAACAATTCTTCTGATTTTACATTATCAAATATTTTGGAGCAAAACTGGAATGAACAGTAAGTACACTTTCAGCTTTCAAACTACCACAACGTGAAGTTTTTTTCCCACTCCCCAGTTTCCCTATGAACTAAGTTAATCAAGTCTTCGAAATTTGCAACTGTTTCTTTAATTCCAAACTATTTATTTCAAGCACCCAGTTAATTGGCAGAATGCCTATTTCTTCACACAGCTTTCTATTACTGAGCTTCAAATTTTCTTCTTTATGACATCTCCCTTATGTTATCTTCTGCAATAACCTTTTGGTGCACAATTAAAGGCCTCCCAAACCCAATCTTTGTTGAGGCTCCAACTGGCAAATGTCTTCCAAAAAAACAAAAGAAAGTAATTTTCCTTTCCCATTTTTACAATGTAGCCCAGTAGAAAACTGCTCAACTTAACTTGGCTCTAAGTTTTTAAACTATGTAGCACTTTGGACATTTTAAAGATGAATGGAAGAGAGGAAGCCAAACTCTAATTCATGAAAGATACGATGATAACTGAATCTTCCCAAATTAAGCAGCTAATAGCAGATTACAAAAATATGGCTTACTTAGCTGGGGAAGAAAGTCTGAAGCTTTCTCAAGAGTCAGTATGGACTCAGGGTATGTGGCTGCCTCAGTCAGAAGAGCATTCTACTCTTGATCTTGGGGTTGTGAGTTCAAGCCCCATGTTGGGTGTAGAGACTATTTAAATAAATAAATAAACTTTTTTTTTTTTAAAAGTCAGTATGGACCAATGATGCAGCTATGTTTATCCAAGCAAATGGAGAATGAAACGAGCAGAAAAAAATAAAGTCAGAAAAAGAATGTGATTTGTTACCATTTTCTCTTATAGGCCATAGGAAATCAAGTCTTATCATTAATTTTACATTTCCATCATACTATTTGAAATTCAAACAATGAGAATACTAGCTATTGTTTGTGCCTTGGATAAAGAGAAAGGAGGTATTTATTTCAGGAGATGTTTAAATATACAGGTTTGCAACTGAAAATATTAGAAAACAATTTTATGGCCTTGACAAAGGTTTCCTATCTGTTGACCCAGTTCAACATTTTCAGTTCCTCAGAAAATTATTCAAACTTTTGATGGTGTAGTTGGCACAATACCCCACCCACCAGAATATATCTGCTACCTCCTTTCTGCCTTATCTTTTAAGACTCAGTTCAAATACTGTCAGCTCAATGATGCCTTTCTAAATTAATCCAGTCTGTAGCAATATCCTGCTTACTTTTTCATAACTCTTAGAGACTATATCAAACTTTCTGGCATGTGATTATTTTGCCTTGTTCTCTGTTTCATGAAAAGTCTCTTTCTACTTTCTCAAACTAAAAACGTTACAAATCCTCCATAACGCAGAACATAATGCTGGATAAATATAAAGCATTATCAAACATTAAGTATAAAGTACTATGAAGGACACCAATAGCTCCAGATATTCTGTGTCATGTGTACTTGGGAGCAGAATTCTGGTAGTTAGGGACTGAGCTTAAAGATACATCTGCACAGCAAGCACACTTTCTATAAACCATGTGTTAATCTGGGTACCTCAGTAGGGAAGAGGCTGGTAGATTCAAGTCCCTCCAAGCCACTTCCTAACGATGACAGGGAGTTAGTAAGTGTTCCCAACATCTTATACATTTACCCTCCATTAAGGTAGAAAGAGCCTACTTAGCCATTTGTCTTACTTCAAAGTCCATCAAGAGCTCCCTTCCCTTGCCTATACTCCTTTCTCAATTTACAGTTCTATCTCAAATTCCATTCCTAAAACAGTCAAGCGTTTCAGCTGCACTTAAAATACGGATTCAAATACCGGAAGAAGCCATGATACCACCTAGAAGGGCTGGTGTTATTCAGGGACATCCAGTTCTGAGGGGAACACCAGATGTGAGGGGAAGCAGTGCTAGCTGCACTACTCAGAGGCCCCTTTGTACGTCATCAAGTCACAGCCCTCCTCCTACTCCTCTCCAGCAGAAACATGAAAAAAAGAGCTCATTTCTGCCTTGAAGAACAGATAATCATGTGAACCTCACCATAACAGCCCTCAATCTTATAATATTGTAATTATGTATTTTATCCATATTGTAGTGTAACAGCTTCTTCCAAAGCTAAACTCCTACCCCACCTAAATGTAGCCATTTTCATTCCATGTGCTCAAAATTGCAAAAAGAGAAAACACTGAATTCATCCATTCTAGAGCCATTATGTTGTTCTCAGTAATGATCCTGACATTGATCTCTTAAAATACCACTTGGTTCCTTATCTATATCTTCCCTGCTACTGTTAACTTCAAGTTACCAAAAAAGAAAAAAAGGCAAAATTATTACTTCTATTTTATAGAAATAAATAAAAGCAGCCTTGGGAAACGTATATGAGAATCATCTTGTTCACTTTGTTTCTTGCCTCCAGTAAGACTGTTACAACCCAAAAGTGATACAGCTTAAGGAATCCAGAAAGCTAAGCAGCAAATTCAAACCGCTCCTCAAATGGCCATGTATGTACTACATTTATCCTTGACTCTCCCATTCCTTAAGCAAAGTGTTATAATAGCAGTAATGTGTCTGCCAACACAAAAAAGGTTTTATTAGGCCTCAAATGTCCTGCTTCCCTGGACTTATGAAATAAGTTTTTTAATCCATTTTCAGTTTTTCAATAAGAAATCATTTCCACAGATTCTCCATATGAATTAAAATTTCTCCCTTAACTACCATAATCCAAACTCCACATACTGAGAGCCAGAATAAACCATTAAATGCTGAAAATTAAAAAGAAAATAGAAATCTGCAAATGTTTCAAAACAGCACACAAAAAACAAAAATCAAGAAGCCTGTATGGTACGGTGTCAATAGTAACTCATAACTGCTTTTACTCACTTATTTATAACCCTTTCTAATTAAGAAAGTGCTTTAAATTCCCCATAGCACCTACACAGGGCCCTAACCATATCTCTTAGTTCACCATCTCTTGGCTGAATTGAGTATAGCAAGCAAAAAGGACTATCCGCAATCTATGCTACTAATTGAAGTCATTAATTTGGACTACTGTAAATTTTGTCAAATTCGTGAGAGGTAACACTGTATAAAAACATTAACTACCAGGGCGCGTGGGTGGCTCAGTGGGTTAAAGCCTCTGCCTTCGGCTCAGGTCGTGATCTCAGGGTCCTGGGATCGAGCCCCGCATTGGGCTCTGCTCAGCAAGGAGCCTGCATCTCTCTCTCTCTCTCTCTCTCTCTCTCTCTCTGCTCTCTGCCTCTCTGCCTACTTGTGATCTGTCAAATAAATAAATTTTAAAAAAAAAATTAACTACCTTATACCTTCTTACCTCTCTTTCCCAGGTTCTGAAATATAAAAAAGTATCTCTGAAAATAAAGAAGATCTCAAAGGATTCTGAGACTCCTGGCAAGTTTCAGAAATGCAGCAAGCCTCTCTTCAAAGTTAAAAAGCCATAAACTTCTCAGCTAACTCTATTGAAGCAGCTTCACCAAAGTTCTAAAAAGTGGAAAGCATTTATCAAGAATGTTTCCATTTCTCTCTCTTCTGAGTAATCCGAGCTCCCTCAGAGTTACCTTCTCTAGTTATCAAATTATCTGAATTTCATTTTCCATATTACCATGTTTCATAGTCTTTCCAAATCATGGCATAGTTGTTGAAACTATTTAGGATACACTGTTTTGGCTTCTGTTCAAATTTAAGAAGTCAGAAGCTCCAGGGGCGCCTGGGTGGCTCAGTGGTTTAAGCCTCTGCCTTCGGCTTGGGTCATGGTCTCAGGGTCCTGGGATCGAGCCCCACGTCGGGCTCTCTGCTCAGCGGGGAGCCTGCTTCCCCCTCTCTCTCTACCTACTTGTGATCTCTATCAAATAAATAAATAAATAAATCTTAAAAAAAAAAAAAAAAAAAAGAAGTCAGAAGCTCCAGCTTAGCTACCATTTCCAGTTATGTATCACTGCATAATAAATTACCCCTAAAACTTAGCAGCTTAAAGCAACAACCATTTTCTTTTCTCCGATTTTGTTGGTCAGAAATTCAGAAAGCATACAGCCAGCAATTCATCTGTTCCATGTGGCATCAAATGACATCCCTTGTGGTCTTAAGCTGATGAACAGACTGAAGAGTCCAAGATGGCCCCACTCACCTGCCTGGGACCTTGGTAGAGATGGCTAAATGGCCAGGCTCCACTGGGAATGTCCAGGAGTGCTGAGACACGGCCTCTCCAGTATGACAGTTGCTAGTGTATGCCAGCCTTCAGAACAGACCTCTCTAGCAAGTACATTTCAGCAAGTCTAGTCAGATCTTACATGACATCTCAGGAGTCCCAAAGAAAGTATGTCAGACAGAGGAAGTGGAAGCTGCGAGTTTCTTAAGGTCTGCACCCAGAAACAGGTACAGTGTCACTTCCACCAAATTCTATTGGTCTAAGTAGTTACAACACTCACAGCATTCCATTACCCTTTATCCATTACACAATAAATTGTTTTAATCTTCTGAGAATTAGAAAACAAGTGAATTCAAAGGAACCTTCTTTTCTACCCTTTGAATCCAGATATAAAAAATATGTATTATCAGGGACTGTCCAGTTGTCAGTCTAGCAACTATCTCTACACACCCCTAAAACCACTCATACTACATAAAAAGAATCAGACCAAAATCTGCACTTTTTTGTTTTAATAAAACTCCAGTATTCCAAATTCTATTTTTTTTTCCTAAAGATTTTATTTATTTATTTGTCAGAGAAAGAGCAGAAGCACGGAGAGCTACAGGCAGAACAGGCAGTGCAGGCAGAGGGAGAAACAGGCTCCTCACTGAACAAGGAGCGCAATGTGGGACTTGATCCCAGGACCCTGGGATCATGACCTGAGCCAAACGCAGACGCTTACCCTACTGAGCCATCCAGGCATCCCACCAGTATTCCAACTTCTATTGGCTTATCTATTAGCTTATCCAAATATCTATTAGCTTACCTATTAGCTAAATTATATTAGCTAACCACAACTGAGGTTCCTATATTTTTTATTATACATGTATGTATAGCAATAAGTTTTTTCCTTCCAAGATTTTATTTAAATTCACATTAACATATAGTGAAATATTAGTTTCAGGAGTAGAATTTAGTGATTCATCACTTACATACAACACCCAGTGTTCATCACAAGTGCCCTCCTTAATTCCCAACAGTTCATTTTTGCCCTTGCTTCCCTTGCCTTTGGTGATGTTTCTAGGAAGAAGTCACCGTGGATGCCTGTGTTCTCCTCTAGGATTTTGATGGATTCCTGTCTCACATTTAAGTCTTTCATCCATTTTGAATTTATTTTTGTGTATGGTTTAAGAAAGTAGTCCAGTTCTATTCTTCTGCATGTGGCTGTCCAACTTCCCCAGCACCATTTGTGGAAGAAACTGTCTTTTTCTATTGGATATTCTTTCCTGCTTTGCCGAAAATTGGTTGACCATACAATTGAGGGTCCATTTCCAGGTCCTCTATTCTGCTCCATTGCTCTGTGTCTGTTTTTGTGCTAGTACCATACTATCTTGATGATTACAGCACTGGAATACAGTTTGAAGTTTGGAATTACAGTACCCCCAGCTTTGGTTTTCCTTTTCAACCTTCCTTTGGCTATTCAGGATCTTTTCTGGTTCCAAACAAATTTTAGGATTGTTTGTTCTAGCTCTGTAGAAAATGCTGGTGGTATTTTGATAGAGATTGCACTGGATGTAAAAATTGCTTTGGGTAGTAGAGACATTTTACCAGTATTTGTTCCTCCAATCCATGAGCATGGAACACTTTCCCATTTCTTTGTGTCTTCCTCAATTTCTTTCCTAAGTGTTCTATAGTTTTCAGATTACCAATCTTTTACCTCTTTGGTCAGACTTATTCCTAGGTATTTTATGGGTTTTGGTGCATGTAGCAATCATTTTCAAATGACTGAAAGGGATATTAGGGGTAAAAACCCAATGTTCTCTATGTACACCATCTTTTGCAAATCTCACAAAGAAGCCAGAATGTAACAAACAAAAATAATAATAGTTAAAATTTACTTTGTGCTTACTTACTATCTGCTAGGCAGTGTTTTAAGTACTTAACATGTATTAGCTTTATTGAAGCCATCTAACCTTATGAGATAGTATTATTAGGTTTTCTATTTTTCAGATGAGAAAACCAAATTGCATGGGGAAGAAAAAAAAAACCACTACTAAGTGACAGCACCAGTATTCAACCCCAGGTAGTATGGCACCAGTGCATTCTACCCCTAGGGCCGTATGACATATAGATTATCCCCACTTAGACATCATGCTACCTCATCCTACCAGACTTTGACCTGGGTACAGGTCAAAGCAGGATTGTATGTATGCACCTCAGATCCTCTATCCTAATACCCTGCCTGCAATGAAAAACCCCAAACATTTCCTGTTACTGGGCCTTTTGTATCTGACTCAAATTAGGAATAGTGTCTGCCTTGGTTTCTCCACTCTTAACCCTATGTCAGCCACAGACACTTGAATGGACTGTAAATGGTTTTATATCTTCGCACACACTGAGAAAAAGACAAGCCAGCAAGAATAAAAGGCTGGGAGCATGGATCCAAATTGTTCCTCAGTTAGTGAACTAAGATGCTGCCCCCACCGCTTCCTGGAGTTAACACTGACCCATGCCTACCAACAGTTTCCTGCCACATCTCTCAGATTTGTAAGAGGAAGTTTTGGTCACCTCTGAGGAACCTAGTATACTGATCTACAATACACCTGAATATGTCTATGCATGGTTTAAACATATATGCACGGCATTGTCTTGGCTCCCTTGCAGTGCCCTTTTCCTTCCTAGAAGAAGGCAAAAAGGGCCAGGAAAAACATCAGAGACCCAAAGGACCAACAAAGGTAAGACCAGACAATCTAATGAGCTCAGTACAAAAGGCAAAGTTCAACTCTTAAACTTAGAAAATACTGAAATGCCTAATAACACGGTATACACCAAGTCTCTGATGCACAGCATTTGTGAATTATCCAGCCTTGCATTACACTGAAAGTAAACAGATAACTATTGGTATTTGTTATTCCTTAAATTTATGTCTTAATTAGTTTGACAAGTTGATTTTAAATAATGAAAGCCATCTCTGAAAGGTCCATTTAGACTTGTGTAGATAATCAGCATCTGCCTCTAATCAAACTGAGATGATTAGCAAATTAAACCCTTTAATTAGCATTTTGCATAATTTAGCCAAATTATGCTTCTTAGGTCTAAGAAGGTGAAACAGGGTGAATTTATCAGTAGATATTCCTTTAAATCTTTATTAATTATCAAATTTTACCACATATACAGTAAAAATAAAGACATACAAATTAAAATCAGCCTAGTTGGCTAAAACCTAACACTTCACACAACATTTAAGCTAATTATGTCATTTGGGGCAAATTAACACAATACTCAGAAGAGAAGAAAAATATTTCATTTCAATTTTCTCCATCAACTACCTCAGAGGTCAACTTACCAAACTATATTCAAACAGCATTTTTTAAGAAGGAAGGAAAAAGCAAGCATCTCTCTGCTGCCATTCAGTACTGCAGAAGCCAAGGTTAATTTCACTACTCATTCAATCATACAGTTCTCAAGAAAAGCACTCACAAAAAGGTAAGCAACCTGTCAATTTTCTTTGTTAGACAGAAAGAGACCACAGGACAATATAGTAGCAAAGATGCCATCACAAAAAAACAAGATAAGCCATTAATTTTAGCTACAAGCAATACATTCTCTGACACACAGAGTGATGCTTTTTTTTTTTTTTAAAGTATCTCCACTCTCAACTGACCAAAACACCCCATTAGCCATCAACGGTACCAATTTCCAGGGTTTGATAAACAAGTCAGGTAATAAATAGCAAGAGCTTAAAAAACAGTGGAGGAAGCGTATATCTTTTCTAACATACATCAAACCCCAGCTTCTGATGAAGACATGGTCTTGGAAATAGCCCCTCTGTTCTAGAATTAATCCTCTTACCAAAAAGAGGCAGTGAAATTTCAAAGTAGACTTTTCTCATGACTAAAGATAACAACCTACTGAAAACTTCAAATAAATTATCTTTCTTCTGCTATGAATACTACCCAAACTGTAGCTCTTCGTGTGTGTGTCTGTGTGTGTGTGTCTGTGTGTGTGTGTGCATGTGGGTGTGTGCCTGTGTGTCAAAGGGAGTGATAAATATAAAGAAAAAAATAATGTCAAGCTTATATTAAAAAAGGGTCACTCAAATAAATTGTAATTCATTTTAAAGAATATACAACACACCAAATGAAAACTGGCACAGAATAAACAAGAAGCTATCCTTTCCAAATCCAAATTGCAATCTATTTGTATGCAGGTCCTACTGCATCCCTGAACAACCTGTATTTGGAGAGCCCAAACAATAGCTCTGATGTACACTAATCAACCAAATAGTACCAAAATTGTTTCTTTAAGGACTTACTCGAGTGGCAATATTTTTAATATAATTTAGTGTTTTGCATCTACAGGCACTCAGAAAATATTAGTCGGTTCACTGACTGGAAAAATCAAGCCTACATTCCAGAGACTGTTCTTTTGGTATTTCATAGCAGGTCTCAGGGAAAGCATCCACAGTCTAATTTGGCTCTGAAGTGACATGATATATATCCAGCCAAAAATACTTACTTCTCTTAACCCTTGAAGTATCAATAGGGCAACTAAAATCAAATGTAAAAAAGTTAAAACTCTAGGAACATAAATGCTCAACCTTTAGTCTTATTCACTTGCTATTTAACAAACCCCACTAGCCACTTAATATTAAAGCAGAAGGAAGAGACACATAAACACCTGCAAAGCATGAACTTCAATTCATTTCACTACTTTTTTCCCTTCTAAACAGTCTGATATAAGTTTAAGTACAGTGCTTTGGCTCCCCCAAATGACACTTCTAGAGCATAATCCTGTCACAGAGAAAAGAAACAGAAGCTAAATAAATACAGCTGGATTCCTTGTATCCCATCTTCATTGGAAGAAACTTGTCCCTAGATTCAGTTTTAGTATCATCCCTCATCTACTCCACTTTCAGTAAATAAACAAAAATATTACATATTCAACCAAGAGTTTATCTCCGAGTCCCAAAAGGTGAAAGAATTATATAACTAACAAACAGGAAAAAGATGAAGGTAAAAGTATTGTACCAAAGTTTGCGTCACAGAGGTATTAACAGTCAAAAAAAAGGGGGGGGGGGACACATTTTTATTAAAAATGCCTTAAAGTAATTAACCACAAAGACTAGTTCCAAGATTACAACTAACCAGACCTTCAAACACCAAAAAGTTCTATTTCGAGAAATAAAAAATGTCACTGCCAATAAAAAAAATCACTGTTTAATTTTAAACATTCAATATAACTTTCAGAGTTAGAGTCCACTGTTTTCATATGCATAACCAAAGTGCTTACTAAATAATAAAATGGCTAGCCATTAGTGTTCACAATGTGCCAAGCAGTGTGCAATTTAGATAGATAATTTCTTTTAGTTTCACAACAATTCTATGAGGAATATACTATGATATTCTCTACCTCACTTCTCTTACCTTACTCATGAAGAAAATAAGGCACTGAAAAGTTAGGTAACTTACCCAGGGTCATAAAAAAATCCATTATGAGATTAATTCTCCCCCATTTTCTCACTCATACACTTTCCCTTAGCAATCTTCTTTTCCACAGATTCAAATACTACTGTTACATATTTTGATTATGTACTTTCAACCATGATCTCTTGAACGCAGCCTAGTATGTTGAACTGTCCACAGCCTATCCCCACCAGCCCACCAGCACTCATAAGCAGTATGCTCACAACAAAATATACCACCCTATCCACAAAACATACTCCTATTTCTATATTCCCTACCATTACTAAGACACTATTCTTTATCTACCAAACAGCCTGGAGTCCTATTCATTTCACACTCCATTACGTCATCCAACCTTCAGGCTCTGTCCATATCTATCATATTGGCCCACTTCTTTCCATTGTCACAGCCACTACTGTAATTCAGACCCTCATTCAGTCCTTCATTCGGTCAAATCTTCCTTGGTGTTAACACAGAAATTGGCAATATCTCAACAGAACTCTGCTATAAGTCTCAACATTCTATTACTTGTCAATCTTTTTTTCTTTTAACTTTCAATTTTTTTTAGCTTTCATTTTAAAATAATTATGGACTCACAAATTGCAAAAAACAGTACAGAGAGTTTCCTTGTACCCTTCAGGGTCCCTCAATGGTTATATGTTACATAACTAGAGTACAAAACCTAAACCAGGACAAATGATACTGGTACAGTGCATGAGTACAGTTCCATGCCATTTCACCACATCTGTAGATATGTGAAACAACCACAATTGAGAGGAATTATTTTTACTCTGAGGGTCTTAGTGTTAATTAATCTCATCAAGGCTTTAACAGACTCATTCTCATGGTCAGCTAGCAGGGAGGTCCACTATTACCTGACGTAATATGTCCAATATTACCTGACAATCTTAAATCTCAACTTGGGTCTCAACTCTAGACTTCCTTATTCACTCAGCCACTGTGCTTCTCTTTTACCATACTAAATTAAAACATGTCAGTACCCTCCTCAAAAAGTCAGCAATTACCTCTTGCCCTTATCCTATCTCACTAACCTTCCCTCCCTCTCTTCCCCACAATTTTTTTTTAAAGATTTTACTCATTTATTTGATACAGAGAGTGAGAGAGCACAAGCAGAGGGAACAGCAAGTGGAGAGAGAGGGAGAAACAGGTTCCACGCTGAGAAGAGAGCCCGATGCAGGGTTCGATCCCCAGACCCTGGGATCATGACCTGAGTGGAAAGCAGACACTTAATCAACTGAGCCACCCAGTGCCCCTTCCCCATAATCTAACTACAAGCTTCCTTCTCATTAAAAATGTATAACCAAAACCAGATCAATGTGGGGGAATATGTGAATGTACTTCCTTGAAATTCATAAAGCCATTAAAATAATGCCAAATGAACAGAGTATATGATATCTAGAAGATCTCACAGGAGTAGGGGTTAGGAAAAATAGAATGACAAAACTATGAGTGTTCAAGCTGGAAAGAAGAAAGAGTACCATACCACATGAAGGAAGAGCAGGCTGCTGTTTCTAGGGGGGGAAAAAGGCAGGTTCCAAGGCCCTCTATTACCAACCAGTCCTCAGAACAGAGTTCCAACAGTTGGTAAGCCCCCACAAAGATGCAAAAGAAAGAGATCACCTTAATCCACCCATTCTATCCCTTAGGTTTATCTTCAGAACCTGTAAGCCGACAAGGCAATAAATTTTATAGGTCCCTAGGTCCAAAGGCAAAGTTCTCTCAACAGTTTGGTGCTTGGAATTCCTCTATTGTTTATATACATCATCATCCCCATGTATTAAAATATAAATAAATAAATTTAAAAATTAGAATTCTTCTTACGATTAATATTCCTCAAGTCTTACTATCTTAAGTCACCATAAATACATAATTTCTAGGAATTATTTCTATACATAAGTGATCCAAAGACCAGAAACCTCACTAGATGAACAGCACAATCTCAGGAAAAAAAGCACCTTCACTATATGTTCTATGATGATATCTCCAAAGGAAATAGAAAGAACTGAATGTCCTACCCCAGGCCCACCAAATGATCTATGAGCAGCCAGCCAGTCTTAACTCTCCCAATCTGAGAAGTTTGCTTGCCCTCTTACACTAGGATACTAGCAAACTCTACATCCACAATAATGAAGAGTTTTGAACTCTGTTTATAAAGCAGACTAAAAAGAAGTATTATTTTGATGCCACTTTTGACTGTCTCCATGTGTTATACTCACAGTTGTTGTGCATACTGGAACTACACAATACAGAGGGTTTAAGAAGATTATTTTTTACAAATAATAGGAAGACATCCAGATATAACCTTAGTAATGGAAATAGTAAGTCTGGGATGACAGTTACTTTAGTGTTAGTAAAGAGTTAGTAAACAGTCTGTTTTTTAAAAAGGGGTAATTCGGGACGCCTGGGTGGCTCAGTCAATTAAGCCGCTGCCTTCAGCTCAGGCCATAATCCCAGGGTTCTGGGATCGAGTCCCGTATTGGGCTCCTTGCTCCACAGGGAGCCTGCTTCTCTCTCCGCCTCTGCCTGCCACGCTTCCTGTTTGCACGTGCTCTCTCTTTCTCTCTCTCTCACAAGTAAATAAATAAATAAAATCTTTTTTTTTAAAAAGGGGGGAGGGGTAATTCCATAACTAAAATATAAAAGAAACAGAAAAGCAATCTAAAACAAAATAATACTAACAAACATAAAGAATCACATATAATGTATTAAATGTCATAATCAAGGGGCACCTAGGTGGCTCAGTCAGTTAAGCGTCTAACTCTTGGTTTCGGTTCAGGTCATGATCTCAGGGTCATGAGACTGAGCCCTGCATCCACTTCTGTGCTTAGTGCACAGTCTGCTGGAGATTCTCTCTTCCTCTCTCAGTGCTCCTGCCCCCATTCACATGGACGCACTCTCTCAAATAAACCTTTTTTTAAAAATGTCATAATCAAGTGGTTAAATACTGTACCCACTCCTAGAAACTTTGTGAATGCAATATCCACCAATGTAGACTGGTATAGTGTGTGTGTGTTGGTGCCTCAAATGCCCCATCTTTTCCAAAAACGTGAACTTACAGAAACATACAGAACAAAATAAAGTATAATTATCCATCAATTCACACAGTAGTTTCATTCCAGGAACTATCAGGGTACACAAAAACCATGGGGGAAAAAACATTTTATGTATATTTATAAAACAGTGTTTGGGTCTAGATTCAGGTCATTAAAACAGGCTTGTGATTTTTTTTTTTACCCCACATAAATTTTTAAAAGGAAAAAGAAAAATCAAAAAGGACATGGAAAAATTCATTGTTGTACAGAACTATCCAGTGCATTGCAGACACTCCAGCATCCCCATTTCCTGTCTATTAAATGCTTGTAAAACACACCAGTCATTGTTAAAACCATCAGCAATACACCACAAAGATGTCCAAAGTACAGGAAGTAGTCCCTGAAGTCCAGAACCCCTAAATGAACCAAGGAGTTATCCTAAAAGGCCCAGTCTGAAACAACCAGTGGACCTCTCTCCAAAGAAGGTGCTCCTCCTTTCTCCTAAGCCAAAAACAAAACCAAATCAAGGCTGTAATTTCCTTTTTTTTTTTTTTTTTTAAAGATTTTAGTTATTTGTTTGACAGAGAGAGATTACAAGTAGGCAGAGAGGCAGGCAGAGAGAGAGGAGGAAGCAGGCTCCCCGCTGAGCAGAGAGCCCGATGTGGGACTCGATCCCAGGACCCTGAGATCATGACCTGAGCCGAAGGCAGCGGCTTAACCCACTGAGCCACCCAGGCACCCCTGTAATTTCCTTTTTATCATACTATTATTATTAGTAGTAGCATAAAGTCTACTTTGGAATTTTAGTTTCCACTGACATTTGAATATCACATGAGTCTACTGTTGAACATGAACTAAAACATACAATGTGACTAAAAAGATATTAAAAAAAAAAAAAAAGTACCAGAGAAAATCAACATAGGGTATAGAAAAGCCATGGTTGAGATAATAGCCCTTCAACAATGGAGCTGTGTAAATATAGTGTTTTCCTTAGAGGTAGCACACATATTATATTGGGAAAACTAGTTATGGCATATTTAATATATTGTGTTTCCATTTCTGCCAGGAACTGTCAGCTAAAATAAAACATCCTCGTAAAATTACAGTTAATGCTTTAATTTCCTACATTAATGTAAATCTCTAATCTCACACCTGTGTTTGCATATCCCTTTTGATGGGCACTGTCACCTTAAATGTCAGCATCTATTCCACATCATTTCAGTGTAGTTAAGGACTAGCTGGGAGGAAATGTGCTCATATATTTAGTAACATGCTTTGCAATAAACACATTTCAAAAATCTACAGATTGGATTTTTAGTTCCAGTTCCATCATTTAACTCTGGAGAGGTTACTTCACCTCTCTAACCTTTCCTCGTGGAGCTGCTGTCTGGATTAATTTATATAATCCATTTAAAGCATTTAGCTTAGTGCCCAGCATTCAGTAAACACATAACAAAAGTTAGCTATTTAGTGACAAACTTCTCTCCTCTGTCTCCTCAGATCACTGTGGACACCCAAAGCTTAAGAAGCCCACTGCTCATTTAGGTATCAACAAGTATTACTTCCTCGGGGAACAACATTCATACAGAGGTGACAGTCTCTGTATCAACTAAAAAAAAAAAACTGGAAAATATATGCTTACTAGGCTCCAATATGGACAACAGAAGGATTCTCTTGCCCAAAAGCGTCAAGCGACACTGAAACTGGGAGAGCACACTTCAAGCAGAGCTAAACAAGAGAAAAAGCCAGACAGCTGGCGGGTATCAATAGCTGGAGTATGGCACCAAGAATCTGAAAGCCAAGGAGGTTAGCAATCAGTGGAACTAGGGAGTAAAGAGCATAAAGAGAGCGTAACTACTTCATCTCTGTCTTCTGAGGGGTAGGGAGTGGCAGGATGGTTATACTAATGGGGCCTGGGCTAACTGCAACTATTTCCTCCTGCCTTTGTAACTCAACCTTAGCCACTCAATGACTAGAACACATAATGGTTTTTTCCTGCAACTCCATCAGGCTTCCACATCCCTGGTTCTTATTCTCATCCCAAAGACCTAGGATAAGGCACTATGATCTAGGCTCTGAATTAGCCCATGACAGGACTAGTTCAATTAAAAAGGATTTAATGTTCAGGGAGGACGGGGCAGCAGGAGACAAGAAAAAGGATGGTTATAGGTTGAAAAAATAAAGTACACATTTGAAAAGTCAGTATATGCTCTTTTTTTGGAAGACCTTCAGAAAACATCACTAACACTTCACAATGTAATGTTTAACGAAAAGAATATCAGAATACTAAAGATATATTTAGTAAATTAATTTCATTCTTTTAGGATCTAAATAGTAACATATATATAATATTATTAGGTGAGAAACTTCAGCTAAGTTACAGTCATACTTTCTCAAGGGCAAAGTCAGAGACATGAAGTCATCATCAATAAGAATACAAAGACTTCTATATTCAAAAGCTATACGAAAACTTTAAAAAACAAAAATGACTCTCGTAAGTTATTTGAAATTTTTTGCATATGTTAATTTTAGCCTTCAAGGGTAATTCAGCTTGAAGTTTCACATTTAGTCATAGCATCTCTAGGTTTAAACTATCTTATAATGAGCAAAATCTAATTTTGTAGCTTGATAAGGAAAATCCAAATTCTGTGAACTTCTAAAATATTGCCACAAAAGACCATCTACTATGGCATATTTTTACAATTATATGCATAAATGGTGAGTCCTCAATTAAGTAAAAGAATTCAATGAACCTTTCCTCACTCTCCAAATATAATACTAGAGCTGCACAAAAATATATATGAAACAATATAAAGTTAGCTTCCATAATTATTTGATGTCAAAAACAACATGAAGATAAGTGTACTGTTTATGGAGTGTGCTTACAGAAAAAAAAGCCCTATTAATGCTTTCACTTACATCATTTGAAAAGAAGTTAAAAGTATGCATTGTAACAGAAACACATAAAGAGCTCTGTGTAAATCATAAATTTTCCTATAAAGAATGGAGAACAAATTGAACTCTGCTAACCAGCATAATCCCTCAAATTCAGTTCAAAAGCAAAAGCTCATTTCATATACAACATATATATATGCGTGTGTGTGTGTATATATATATATATACATATATATATACTTATTACCTAATATTTAACCCTGAGAAAAAGTAAGTATTCCATGTTACTGTACTCATCTTAAAGATTACTTTGTTTATATAAGATAAATAGAGGTAAATCCTTTGAACTGACTACTATTTTCTCTGGAAATTGACTTGTTTACTCAACATTCAGCACCACGTTTGAATCCATCAGGCAATTCAACTCAAAACTGCCCACTTCAAATTCTTGGAATATAAAATTATCTACAGGGTGCCTGCGTGGCTCAGTCAATTGAGCACCTGACTCTTGGTTTTGGCTTAGGTCATGATCTGACAGGTCGTGAAACTGAGCCCTACATCGGGCTCCACGCTCAGTGGGGAGTCTGCTTGGAGATTCTTTCCCTTTGCCCTCCCCCTGTGCTCTTTCTCTCAAATAAATAAATCATAAAAAATAAACAAATAAATAAAATAAAACAAATAAATGATGTAAGGTTTACTTCGCCACTCTGAAAATAAACTTGAACCTTCATCTGATCATTAATCCTTTCTCCTTCAGTTCCTTTAAGTCGAAATTCCAACAAGAGTTAATGGTATGAGCTTACCATCCCACTTCACTCTTCTCCAAGCCCCTTTCCACTCCTGTCATAGTCAATGGCTTGTCAGATGCCCAAGAAAAGCTTCCATGCTCATCAAACACATGTTCCCCAGTGTGTTCCACTAGATATCCATTCTGACATCCGCAGGTCCTGTCTCAGCTGTAACATTAGACTCCCCATTGGCTGAAATTTATTCTGCATCAAAGGGAAAATTGAGGGGCGCCTGGGTGGCTCAGTGGGTTTAAGCCTCTGCCTTCGGCTCAGGTCATGATCCCAGGGTCCTGGGATAGAGCCCCACATCAGGCTCTCTGCTCAGCAGGAAGCCCGTTTCCTCCTCTCTAGGTCTGCCTGCTTCTCTGCCTACTTGTGTTCTCTGTCTGTCAAATAAATAAATAAAATCTTTTAAAAAAAAAAAATTTTTTTAAGGGAAAATTGAAGGTACGCATTTCTAGATTTTGCAAGCACATTAAAACTGCTTTGCAACTTATTAATAGGCTTATAATAATTTACAATAATATCCCAGAGGACAGCTACAAAATGAGTCATATATATCAAATGAATGGCATTTTCCTATCTTATGTAATAAGAGTTGACCACAATAATGAATGCACAATCCAAAAGAGCTACAACAACCCAAACTAGATCAACCAGCTATGAAAACAATATAATAAAGGCCAAAATGATCAGAAAATCATGACTACCTCAAGGCCAACTTGCAAATAACTAAGAAATAATAATGTACAAGTGAACCCCCAAAACCATTTTAAACTTCAACATATAAAACTATTAAATCAATGCAAAATCAATGTTCCAATGTTAACTAGAGAAAAGTACCCAGAAGTTCCTAATAAATTCACATAATTGACATTTCCAATAACAAATGACAAATTAAACATTAACTCATGATCACCAAAAAGGAGTAAGCCAAAAATAACATGAAATTATTTCTAAGATAGAAGAATAAGACTTCAAACTTCAAGGGATAAGAAACAAATTTTAAATATCAGATTCAGGATAAGGAAAATTATTTTAAAATAGGTAAAAATAAGCAATCTGAAGTTTTACAAGTACTTATTTTCAGTGAGCCAGGTAATAAGGTTACCAACCACAATGCCTTCACTCAAAAACCCTCCCTTCCGGGGCGCCTGGGTGGCTCAGTGGGTTAAGCTGCTGCCTTCGGCTCAGGTCATGATCTCAGGGTCCTGGGATCGAGTCCCGCATCGGGCTCTCTGCTCAGCAGGGAGCCTGCTTCCTTCTCTCTCTCTCTCTCTGCCTGCCTCTGAGTGTACTTGTAATTTCTCTCTGTCAAATAAATAAATAAAATCTTTAAAAAAAAAAAAAAAAAACCCTCCCTTCCTGAACATATTTGACAACTGAACAACACTATTTCTATTTAATATGCAGTGGATTTCACATTTGTGATACACAGAATACACTGGACATCTTTTAAGACACTTACCTTCACTGTCCCTGCCACTCTGGGCTATTTGGATGAAAAGCATCCTGACATTAAATCCACTGGTATTTCAAATCAGGTAAAAAATATTTTTTGACTGTCCTAAGAAGATTTTTTAAAACATCAAGGTAAATTATAAACAGCTATCAGACTGTGAACTCCAAGAGCACAGAGAACCTTTGTCTGCGAGGATGACACATGTCAAAGCCTGACCTTTGCCTAACTGGTAAACTGAGAAATCGTTAATAGTATATTTGACCTTACTCATTCACCTTTAATGTGACACAAGGTTAAGTCAATCAATTCAGCAATGAGATCCAAAATACCCACCAAAGACAGCATTTCTAATCCTTCCTAGAAATTTCAGATTTAAAATACAAATTATTTACACATAAAGCCAAGAATGAAAAATAAGTTTTTCCTTTCTGAATAATTCACATTAAAGTTTTATGTTATATATCTTAAAGATTCAGGAGCTCCTCTCCACTAAAAACCCAAACACAGACTACAAAAGCCAAATTTTCAAAACACGGCCAGAACAAGAAACACAATGGAAGAATCCCAGTCTGATAACTGGCCTCATTCACCTCCTTCAAAATTCTATTCAATAAAACTACATCAACTATGGCAAAAAACAAAAAAATTTAAGAAAAAAAACCTTGCAAAGAAATTATTTTTCTGTACATATTTCTCCATCAAGTAAACACAATGCAATTTAGTTGTAACACTGCATCTCCTTCTAACATAAAAATACATTTATTTTACAGAAAGAGATTGACATAAAAGTCAATGCATCTGGGTGCCTGGGTGGCTCAGTTGGTAGAGCCTGTGACTTGATTTCAGGGTTGTAAGTTCAAGTCCCACACTAGGTGTAAAGATTACTTAAAAATAATGTCCATTCTGACATCTGCAGGTCTTGTCTCAGCTGTAAATAGTAAAAAAAAAAAGTCATTGCATCTTTAATGAATCTGAAAGATAAATGTATACAAATATAGAGTCCAGGTAGACTCTAAGATGTACGCCAGCAACCCAGCTTCTGTAACATGTAAGCCAAGATGGCCTTGTGTCTCTACTCCCCACTATTTCCCTCTGCTTCAACTTATGCGGAAGGCTCTATTACTCATCAGAGACAAGCTTTTACTATAAATACTAATAACTTTACCCTAGCTCTTGCTTTCCCGAGTCTAAAAGCATCACTGACATCTGTTTGAGCACAACAGTTCCAAATGCAAACCAAATATTCCAATCAAAGTGAAGAAGAAAAATATGCATATTCCCATTAATTAAATGGTAAAAGTTGGGAAATGGGAAGGAAGAGCCACAGGGAGCTATAGTCAAGCTAATCAAAAACACCTGAATTCAAGTGCCTCGTTTACTAGTATCAGTTGCCATGAGTATACCAGAAAAAGGCAAAAGGTTTCAGCCAGTAAAGTGGTACAATCTATCACAGAAATGGGTTTTCTGCCAAGCCCCTGCAAAACTCTCTTTTCTTTCCTCCATGACTCAGATCAGCTACAAATACTTGATCCAGTTTTATATTCCACACTGTTTATTTCAAAAACAAAAAAATTTTTTATACTCTGTACACCTCCAACCAAAGTTCTGATCAACCCCCTAGGAGGACTACTCACATCCTATCCCCCAACTATGAATCACTGAACTAAAAAAACAAAAAGTCACACAAGAAGCCAAAAGTTACTATTCCTTTTAGAAACTGCATAGGATCCCCAGTAACATGCAAATGCAGGCATTAATCTTCCCTACATTCAATTTTCCAATCTTATCCGTATTTCTACATCTTACTTTAATACATGTTTATTATAATGCACGTCAAGGGGCACCTGGGTGGCTCAGTGGGTTAAGCCTCTGCCTTTGCCTCAGGTCATGATCTCAGGGTCCTGGGATCAAGCCCCACATCCTGCTCTCTGCTCAGCAGGAAGCCTGCTTCCCTTCCTCTCTCTCTGCCTGCCTCTCGGCCTACTTGTGATCTGTCTCTGTCAAATAAATAAATAAAATCTTAAAACAAACAAAACAATGCACCTAAAATGACCTGCAGAATGAAACAGAATATAAATACAGTAATTATAGCAGACTGGATGTAACCAGAATAGTATTAATAGCCAATCATGACTGCCAAGACACTTGTTAAAAGTATGTCTGTATGTGCCATAAATTCCACTCTCCTATAATAATAAGACCCAAAATAGATTTTAAGTTCGTTTCTAATCCCAGTTAGCTAACAAATAGTGTTATATTAATTTCAGGGGTATAACATAGTGATGCAACACTTCCATACATCCCCTGGTGCTCATAACCTCAAGTGCATTCCTAATCCCCATCACCTATTCAATCTACCCCCCCCACCCACCCACCTCCCCTCTGGTAACCATCAGTTTGTTCTCTATGGTTAAGCCTCTCTTTTTTCTTTCCCTTTACTCATGCTGTGTTCCTTAAATTACACACGAGTGAAATCATATGGTATTTGTCTTTCTGTGACTTATTTCACTTAGCGTAATACTCTCTAGTTCCATCCAAGTCATTACAAATGTCAAGGTTTCATTCTCCTTGTTGGCTAAACAATATTCCATTGCATATATATACCACATCTTCTTTACTCATTCATCTATTGATGGACACTTGGATTGCTTCCATAGTTTGGCTATTGTAAATAATGTTGCAACAAACAAAGGAGTACATTTATCCTTTTGAATTAGTGTTTTTGTATTCTTTGGGTTAATACCTTGTAGTGTGACTGCTGGATCACATAGGCTTGTTCTATTAACTTTTTTTTTTTTTTTTTTTTTTTTATTTATTTATTTGACAGAGAGAAATCACAAGCAGGCAGAGAGGCAGGCAGAGAGAGAGAGAGGAGGAAGCAGGCTCCCTGCCGAGCAGAGAGCCCGACGCGGGACTCGATCCCAGGACCCCGAGATCATGACCCGAGCCGAAGGCAGCGGCTCAACCACTGAGCCACCCAGGCGCCCCCTATTAACTTTTTGAGGTACCTCCATACTGTTTTCCTGAGTGGCTGCGCAAGTTTGCATTCCCACCAACAGTGCAAAAAGGCTCCCCTTTCTCCACAGCCACAGCCTCACCAACACTTGCTGTTTCTCGTGTTTTTGATTTTAGCCATTCTGACAGGTATGAGGTGACATCTCATTGTAGTTTTGACCTGCATTCCCCTGATGGTAAGTGATGAAGAACATTTTTTCATGTGTCTGTTGGCCATCTGTACGTTGTTGTTTTTTTTTAAGAGAAATGTCTGTTCATTCTTCTGCCCATTTTTAATTAGATTATCAGGGGGGTGCTGTTCAGTTTTGTTTTGTTCTGTTTTTAAAGATTTTATTTCAGAGAGAGAGAGAGAGAGATCACAAGAAGGCAGAGAGGCAGCAGGAGGAAGCTCAGCAGGGCTCGATCCCAGGACCCCGAGATCATGGCCTGAGGCAAAGACAGAGGCTTAACCTACTGAGCCACTCAGGTGCCCCAGTGCTGTTCAGTTTTATAAGTTCTTTATATACTTTGGATACTAACCTTTTATCAGATATGTCATTTGCAATTATCTTCTTCCATTCCACAGATTGCCTCTTAGTTTTGTTGACTGTTTCCTTCACTGTACAGGAGCTTTTTATTTTGATGTGTAATTTATTTTTGTTTTTGTTTGTCTTGTCTCAGGAGGCATATCTAGAAAAAAAAGTTCCTACGACCTATGTAAAAAAACTTAGTGCCTGTGTTCTCTTCTAGGATTTTTATAAGGTTCAGAACTCCAAAACAGTTTTAATTGCAGCAAAAACATATCAAATCTAATTAACCCCACACTTCTGCAAATACAGACATTTGCTGCCTCTACATCTACCACAATATTACTAGTTAATACACGTGCCAGGCACAATACTAAGAACTCTATATACTCTTTTTTTTAAGATTTCATTTATTTAGAGAGAGAGAGAGAACATGAGTAGGGGGGCAGGAGCAGAGGCATAAGCAGACTTTCCGCTGAGCAGGGAGCCTAAAACAGGGCTCAAACCCAGGACCTTGAGATCATGACCAGAAGGCAGCCACTTAACTGACTGAACCATCCAGGCACCCCTACTCTAATTTAAAACTCAGGAATCTGTGGTGAGGATTAAGAGTATCCTGATTTTTTTTTAAGATTTTTTTTTTTTTTAAGGGGAGAGAGAGAGAGAACAGGAACAGGGGAAGGAGCAAAGGGAATGGAGAGGGAGGGGTTAAAAAATCTCAAGCATACTCCATGCTGAACACGGAGCCCAACGAAGGGCTCAATCTCATAACGCTGATATCAAAAGTCACACATTCAACCGAATGAGCCACCCAAGCACTCCAGGATTATCCTTATTTTAAAAATGAGGAAACGAGTACAGATTAGGAAATCTACTCAAAATCACAAAGCTGTCAAGTAGGGGACTGAATTTTAGGTTACCTATTAAGTCAAAAGTTAGCCTATTACTGTTTAATGGATGCTGACACAAGACAAAGACTCCTACATTAGAGACAAAGATATTTTATTACTCCTCTATCACAAGAAGCAGCAAGAGACCAACATTGTGTCATCCTTACAGTCAAGTTCTTTGGGGGACAACATGACATATTCCAGATGAATGGTCAAGTAGAATGGGTTTGCACTACAGCAAGGAACACTGAGAAACAATCACTTTTACAGCAAGCAGTAAGCAAGTCTCCTCGATATATCAGGAAGGTTATTACTTCATCCCTCAAGGCTGCTTGTCAAAAACACAGCTGTGAGAAATGGACTGGGTGAAGAGTAGTCATGACCGTATTTTCTTGACATACCAAGCAAGACATGTAGGATCAGAAGGGGGAAGTTCCAACAGTAATATGCATCAGACAGGGAATTCAAACTCCACAAATACAACACCAGAGTCTGGACTATTAACCACTATTAACAAATCACATTCAAAAACATTATTGATGGGGTGCCTGGGTGGCTCAGTTGGTTAAGCGTCTGCCTTCGGCTCAGGTCATGATCCCAGGGTCCTGGGATCAAGCCCCACATCGGGCTCTCTGCTAGGCAGGGAGTCTGCTTCTCCCTCCCTTGCTCCCCCTGCTTGTACTATCTGCGAAACAGATAAAATCTTTAAAAAAAAACTTTATTGTTGTTGTTCCCCTAATTTAAAACTATAATTACTGAGATCATTGAGAACTCTCACTAAATATGGCAAACTGAATATAAATATTTATTTCCATTACCTCCACAACAAAATGAAAATGACAATAATGATATAAAAAGAATATAAACCACCAACGACAAACAAAATAGTGGAAGAGGGAGTTTAACGTGTTTTTGGAAAGAGGATGAGAATGTGCTAACTGATCGAAAGGAGAACAGGACACCACAATTTAAATCCATAAAGATACTGAAAAGAGAGCTGGTATTATCTCATTATTCATAATTCATTATCATGAATTAGATGCACCAAACACAAAAAATGAAGAATGAAGAAAAAGAGAGAGAGAAATAAATCACCATAGTAAACAGTGGGCTCCTGGCTCTCTGATACAAGAATGTTGCTATTAAGACATAAATCACTGTGGAAAGAGATTGGAGGCTTCCTTTGACATATTAACTTTGGCAGGGATCATCAACCAATTATTTTTTAGAAAATAAGTGAATAACACCCAATAGTAAATAAGTATCTCATACACTTCCATGTACAAAATATAAACCCCAATCTTCCAGTCCACTTTTTAGTATCTCTATATTAAACATAAACAGAAAGCCAAAGATCATTAGACACTTAAGAAAAATATTGAGGGGCGCCTGGGTGGCTCAGTAGGTTAAAGCCTCTGCCTTCGGCTCAGGTCATGGTCTCAGGGTCCTGAAATTGAGCCCCCTGTCAGGCTCTTTGCTCAGTGGGGAGTCTGCTCCCCCACTCTTCTCTGCCTGCCTCTCTGCCTACTTGTGATCTCTGTCTGTCAAATAAATAAATAAACCTTAAAAAAAAAAAAAATTGAAGAGGTGCCTGGGTAGCTCAGTGGATTAAGCATCTGACTTCAGGGTTCCAGGATCAAGCCCCGAGTCAGGCTCCCCACTCAGTGGGAAGTCTGCTTATCCCTCTCCCTCTGCCCTTCCCATGCTTGTGCACACACTCTCTCAGGGGCACCTGAGTGGCTGGTTAAGCCTCTGCCTTTGGCTCAGGTCATGATCTCAGGGTCCTGGGATCAAGCCCCACCATCGGGCTCTCTGCTCGGCGGGGAGCCTGCTTCTCCTTCTCTCTCTGCCTGCTTCTCTGCCTACTTGTGATCTCTGTCTGTCAAATAAATAAATAAAATCTTTTTTTAAAAAAGGATTTTAAGGAAATACTATGAATGAATGTATACATCAATTAGATAATTCAGATGAATGGAGAAATTCCTAGAAAACACAAACTACCAAAACTGACTCAGGAAGAAATAGAAAATTTGGAAAGATCTATAATAAGAGTAAATCGGTAACTTTAAAACACCCCGCAGAATGCAAGCTAGTGCAACCACTCTGGAAAACAGCATGGAGGTTCCTCAAAAAGTTGAAAATAGAGCTACCCTACGACCCAGCAATTGCACTACTGGGTATTTACCCTAAAGATACAAACATAGGGGGCGCCTGGGTGGCTCAGCAGGTTAAAGCCTCTGCCTTCAGCCCAGGTCATGATCCCAGGGTCCTGGGATCGAGCCCCGCATCGGGCTCTCTGCTCAGTGCAGAGCCTGCTTCTCTCTCTCTCTCTCTGCCTGCCTCTCTGCCTACTTGTGTTCTCTGTCAAATAAATAAATAAAACCTTAAAAAAAAAAAAAGATACAAACATAGTGATGCAAAGGGACACATGCACCTGAATGTTTATAGCAGCAATGTCCACAATAGCCAAACTATGGAAAGAACCTAGATGTCCATTAACAGATGAATGGATAAAGAAAATGTGATATATATATATATATATATATATATATATATATACACACACAATGGAATACTATGCAGCCATCAAAAGAAATGAAATCTTGCCCTTTGTGACAACGTGGATGGAACTAGAGTATTATGCTTAGCGAAATAAGTCAATCGGAGAAAGACAACTGTCATATGATCTCCCTGATATGAGGAAGTGGAGCTGCAACGTGGGGGGGTGGGGGGGGCAGGAAAAGAATAAATGAAACAAGATGGGATCAGGAGGGAGACAAACCATAAGAAACTCAATCTCACAAAACAAACTGAGGGTTGCCAGGGGGAGGGAGAGGATGGTGGGGTCAGGGACACTGAGGAGAGTATGGGCTATGGTGAGTGCTATGAAGTGTGTAAACCTGGCGATTCACAGACCTATACCCCTGGGGCTAATAATACATTACATGTTTATTAGAAAAATAAAAAATAATAAATAATAAGTAAATTAATTAATTTAATTAAATAAAAAAAACAAAACACCCCACAAAGAGATGCCTAAGCTCAGACAGATTCCCCGGTTAAATTCTACCAACTGTTTAAAGAAAAATTAACACTAATCCTTCACAATCCCATCCAAAAAAAAAAAAAAAAAACCATCACCCAGAAAAGCAGGACACACTTCACACTTCCCAACCTCTTCTAAGACCAAGATTACCTGATACCAAATCTAGACAATGACATCACAAGAAAACTACAGACTAACATCCCTTACCAATAAATACAAATATCCTCCAAAAAATACTAGCAAATCAAATTCAGCAACATATAAAAAGGATCATACAGGGGTACCTGGGTGGCGCGGTGTGGAGTCTGCTGGAGATTCTGTCTCTCCCTCCCCTCCCCCCTTGGTGCATGTGTGCTCACTCTCTCTCAAATCAATCAATCATACAGTATAACCAAGAGGGATTTATCCCAGGACTATCCATCAAGGTCAGGACCAAAAATCAATTAATGTAACTCATCATACTAATAAAATCATACAATCACCTCAACAAGTGCAAAAAAAAGCACACGACAAAATCCAAACTCTTTCATGATGAGAATGCTCAAATAAAATTTGAAGGAAATTTGCTCAATCTGAAGAAAAGACATCTGTAAAAAACATATACCTAATATCACAGATCACAGTGAAAGACTGAATGCTTTCCCCCTAAAATCAGGAACAAGACAAAGATATCCACTACTGCCACTTCTATTCAACATTGTACTAGAGATTCTAGAAGGGAAATTAGTCAAAAATAAAGAAATAAAAGGCATCCATATTGGAAAGTAATGAGTAAGATTTGTCTCTATTTGTGAGACATAATCTCCTAAGGAATCCACTAAAACCTCTTAGTATTAAGAGTTCCATTAGGTTGCAGGATATAAGATCAATATACAAAAATCAATTGAACTTTTATACATTAGGATAAACATTCCAAAAATAAAGAAATAACTCCACTTACAGTGACATTAAAGAATAAAATACTTCACATCCATTAGGATGGCTACATTCAAAAATAAATAACAGCAATTGTGGGTGAGAATATGGAGAAAGGAAAACCATCATATACCAGTAAGATATAAAATGGTGCAGCCCTAGTGTAGTAAACACCCACACCCTCTAGTGGGTATTTACCCCAAAGATACAGATGTAGTGAAAAGAAGGGCCATATGTTCATAGCAACAATGTCCACAATAGCTAAACTGTGGAAAGAGCTGAAATGCCCTTTGACAGACAAATGAATAAGAAGTTATGGTCCATATATACAATGGAATATTACACAGCCATCAGAAATGATGAATACCCAACTTTTCTATGAGCATGGTTGGGACTGGAGGATATTATGCTGAGTAAAATAAGTCAAGCAGAGAAAGTCAATTATATGGTTTCACTTACTTGCGGAACATAAGGAATAACATGGAGGACATTAGAAGAAGGAAAGGAAAAGTGAATTGGGATAAATTGGAGGGGGAGACAAACCATGAGAGAGACTGTGGACTCTTGAGAAACAAACTGAGGGTTTCAGCGGTGAGGGGTGGAGGAGGGATGGGTGAGCCTGGTGGTGGGTATTAAGGAGGGCATGTATTGCATGGAGCAGTGGGTGTTGTACATAAACAATGAATCTTGGAACACTGCATCATAAAGTAATGATGTATTTTATGGTGACTAACAACACAATAAAAAAAAAAAAAAATTACCTAGAAAGAAGATAGAGGAAGAAAAGCCTGAAATGCCAATAAAAATGTTCAGATGCATCAAATATTAAACCAAATATTTTGCCTGAAAAAAAATAAAATAAAACCGTGCATCCACTTTGAAAAAGTCTGGCAGTTCCTCAAAAGTTTAAACACAGAATTACCCGATGACCTAGTAATTCCATTTCCAAATACCTATCTAAAGTAAAAAGATATCCACACAAAAACCTGTACATAAATATTCACTACAACATTATTCCTTTTTTTTCTTTTTAAAGATTTTATTTATTTATTTGAGAGAGAGAGAGACAGTGAGAGAGAGCATGAGCGAGGAGAAGGTCAGAGGGAGAAGACTCCCCATGGAGCTGGGAGCCTGATGCGGGACCCGATCCTGGAACTCCAGGATCATGACCAGAGCTGAAGGCAGTCGTCCAACCAACTGAGCCACCCAGGCACCCCTACAACATTATTCCTAATAGCCAAAATGTAGAAACAATCCAAAAGTCCATCAACCTGTTAAACAGAGAAATAGTACTTGACAATAAAAAAGAAGTACTGATTTTTGCTACAACGTGGATGAAACTTTAAAATATTGTGTTACCAGGCTCTCTGTTCAGCAGGGAGCCTGCTTCCCTTCCTCTCTCTCTGCCTGCCGCTCTACCTAGTTGTGATCTATGTCTGTCAAATAAATAAATAAAATTTAAAAAAAAAAATAAAATAAAATAAAAAAATAAATAAAACATTGTGCTAAGTAAAGCATTATTCACAATGGCCAAGATACAAAAGCAACCCACGTATTCATCCACAGATGAATGGATAAAAAAGATGTGGTATATATATACACAATGGAATATTACTCAACCATAAAAAAAATGCAATCTTTTCCTTTGCAACAACATGGATGGACCTAGAAGATATAATGCTAAGTGAAATAAGTCAATCAGAGAAAGACAAATACTATACGATTTCATTCATATGTGTGGGATTTAAGAAAAGGAACAACAAAAAAGAGGCAAACCAAAAAACAGATTCACATATAGAGAACAAACTGGTGGTTGCCAGAGGGGAGGTAGGTGGGAAGATGGGTGAAATACATAAGGGGATTAAGAATACATTTTTTTGTGATAAGCACTGAGAATTGTACAAAAATATATACTGAAAATAGGGGCACCTGGGTGGCTCAATGGGTTAAAGCCTCTGCCTTCGGCTCAGGTTATGATCCCAGGGTCCTGGGATCAAGCTCTAGGATCACCAGGGAGCCTGTTTCCTCCTCTCTCTCTGCCTGTCTCTCTGCCTACTTGTGATCTCTGTCTAGCAAATCAATTTTTAAAATCTTCAAAAAAAATTAAAAATATGTGTATATATATACTTTAATTTCTAAAAAAAATTATGCTAAGTGAAAAATAAAAAAAGGGGGTACCTGGCTCAGTTGGTTGAGTGACTGCCTTCAGCTCAGTTCATGATCCCAGAGTCCCAGGATCAAGTCCTACTTTGGGCTCCCTGCTCAGCAGGGAGTCTATTTTTCCCTCTGACCCTCCTCACTCTCATGCTCTCTCAAACAAATAAATAAAATCTTTTAAAAAAAAAATTATGCTAAGTGAAAGAAACCAGTAACAAGACCACAAGTTACACAGAATTCCATTTATGTAAATATACAGAATAGGCAAATTCAGAGACAGAAAGCAGATTAGTGGTTTCCAAGGGATGAGAGGGAGAAATGAAAAGGGACTACTAATGTGTAGGATAATGAAATGTTCTCAGATTCTTTTCTAAGGTAATGAAATGTTCTAAAATCAGATAGTGGGGATGGTTGTACAATTCTGTGATTTTACTAAAAACCAATAAATTGTACGTTTTATTTTTTTCCCTTCCCCTAAGTTGTACATTTTAAAAGGGTGAATTTCAAGGTATGTGAATGCTATCTCAATAAAGGTATTATAAAATATTATACCTGTGATCTCACTTACATGTGGAATCTAAAAAAACCAAATGCACAGAAGCAGAGAACAGAATGGTAACTGCCAGGAGCTGGGAGGAGGGGGGTGATGAGACAGTGGTCAAAAAGTACAAGCTTCCAGTAGCATAATACCACAATGACTATAGTTAACAACACTGTATTATACAATTAAAAGTTGCCGTGAGAATAAATTTTAAATGTTCTCACCATAACTACGACAAAATGGTAATTATGTGAGGTGAAGGATGTGTTAATTAGTCTTATTGTAGTAAACACTTCACAATATATACGTGTATGAAATGATCACCTTGGACTCCTAAAACTTACACAATGCTATACCTCAATTATGTCTCAACAGAGCTGAGGAAAAAAAGACATACTGTATGATACTATTTATATATATAAGTTCAAAAACAGGAAGACTTTAAGATATAAGAAGTTAGATAGTGGCTAATTTTAGGTGGGAGACAGGAGGTATTGACTAAGAGGAGGCACAAAGTGCGCAGGTGATAGCAATATTCCATTTAACTTTGGTAATCATCACTGTGATACTTTATAGAGCTATACAATTATGATCAATTATATGATTAGTTATGATCAGCTATACAGTTATGAAAAGTATACACTACACCCTTCTGTACAGAATTAAATTGTAAAGTTTTAAAAAAAAATACGGTTTTTGGTTAAAAAAAAAATTATACTTGGCAGTACACTGAAACACTTTAAAATAAAAAATAGAGATTTTAGAGGCGCCTGGGTGGCTCAGTTAATTAAGTGTCTACCTTCAGCTCTGGTCATGATCCCAGAGTCCTAGGATCGAGCCCCTCTTGGGGCTTCCTGCTCAGCGGGAAGTCTGCTTCTCCCTCTCTCCCTGCCCCTCTCCCTGCTCATGTTTTCTCTCTTTCTCTTTAATAAATAATCTTAAAAAAAAAAAAAAGAATTAAAAATATCCTCTCAAGGACACATCTCTATTCATTTCTATCCATCTATCCATTTACTTATTTATAAGTAGGCTCCATGCCCAGCACCCAGCATAGAACCTAATGTGGGGACTGAACTCACAACCCTGTGATCAACACCTGAGCTGAGATCAAGAGTCAGATACTTAATGGACTGAGCCACCCAAGCACCGCTCTGTTTTCTTTAACATATTATTAGCTTTAAATTTTTGGCCTAGAAGACTGTGGTAAAGATGAACTTTTCTGGGGGCGCCTGGGTGGCTCAGTAGGTTAAAGCCTCTGCCTTTGGCTCAGGTCATGATCTCAGGGTCCTGGGATCGAGGCCCTCATCTGGCTCTTTGCTCAGCAAGGGAGCCTGCTTCCCCCTCCCTGGCACTCTGCTCAGTTGGAAGCCTGCTCCCCTCCCCTCTTTTGCTGCCTCTCTGCCTACTTGTGCTCTCTCTCTCTGTCAAATAAATAAATAAAATCTTTAAAAAAAAAAATGAACCTTTATAAACTAATTTTTTTGCGTGCTTTCATAAGTCACATATTTAACAAAGTTACTAAACGTGACACTTCAGTACTAAGGAGTCCCCTTTCTTCTAGTCATGGAGAGGGAAGGGGTCATTGTTGTGCAAAACCAACAGATATGCTTTCAGGCAGGTACTTCAGAAGAAAATGTAAAGAGAAAGAATTCCACACATTAATACTCATACCTAAGGTTAACAGGAAGGGATGAATGATGAAAACAATTTGAAAATGCATACAAAACTATACTTACAGCCTCAAAGTGCAAATGGCTATCCTTTAAGAAATTCTGAATTTTGTCCTTGGGTAAAATACTGAAACGAAATCGAAGGAGATCCATTTCTTGTTGAATGAACCAGCGTCTAAGATCCTCACTGAAATGGTCACAAGAAATGGTAATCATAAATGAAAAGCCCAATGATTATTTTAAAAGTCCACTGATTATTAAATCCAAGAAATATTTATGAACTAAAACTCAAACACAAGCAAGATGCCAAAAGACAGAAGCTAAAAGCATACAAGCGCTGTATTATGATAAACAGCATAGATACAGACCACAATCTACCAGGAATGTGCTGAGCATGGGGAGAGGTATTATGAATATAAAATTAAAAGAACTAAATAAAGAATACCTTAAGCCTAGCTGATTATCAAATAATATAAAATAGTTCATTGTATTTAACTGCAAAATAGTCATTTACATCAGAAAATGGGATATTCCTTCAGTCTAAGGTGGGTTTCATCAATACCAAATAAACACCAATTTTTTTTTTATTTTTTTAAAACACCAAATTTTTTAAAGGTAACTTTATCTCTGAATAGATTATGATCAGAGAAACTCTGAAATTAAACTTTGCTTATAGCTTTATAAGCTTACAAAATTTAATTGTGAAAGTATACCTCAATTTTTTAAAAGCCAACATACAAATACATTAATTCATAAAATATACAAAGGACATTATTGTTGTCACAAAATAATTATACTACTGCATGTAAAATATAACACAGACTGTCAGCAATTTATTTACTGCATAAACTACATAAAATGTCCATGCTTTTTTACAAAAGAAAAACTCCAGGACCAAACACAGTCAATAAGTTCTCAGTTATAATCTGGTGATAGTAAACAGTTTCAAGATCCTCACTGGATAAGCCTTTCAGTAGAAAGAAACAGGAAAAAAAACTTACAATGAGTATGTTATTTAGCCAAAATTAATACAGGAAAAAAAACACAAAGTTGAAAAAAAAAAAAGGCAACTAACTCCTTCTCCCTCTGGGTGGCACTATATTATAACAAACCAACTAGCAAAGGAGATGGCCACCCTTAATCTAATGGCCACTAACCCATACATCTCAATTTCAAAAAATCTGTACCAAGTACATGTTTGAGTTACTATTTCTTAGAAATAGTCCCACTATTTTTTTCTGGGAAAACAGAAGCAAAAGTCCTTCTTATTGAAATCCCCTCCAATTTCAAATCCCAAGTTTTGGGAAAGAACCTGTCCCATGAAGCTAACAAGTGTTTCAACAGGCAAACTTTACAACAGAATTTTTTTCAATTTTTTTAGAAAACAACTGGCTTCAAATAATTCACTGCAATGTGTTCAAATCATGAATTGCCAGTTTCTGATGTTATTCTGAGTTTTTCAATGTTCAGTACAATACATGTCAGTTTCCCATGTACCAATTTACAACTCAAGATGTCAGATTCAACTGTGAGAGCGTAAATGTGTACTCACGACTGGCAATAAGCAAGGCGTAAAATAAAGTGAGAAATATGATCTTTCCTTCGTGGTTCATATTCATTCTCTAAGCTTTCCTAAAAATAATGAAACATGGATAAGATAAACGCATTAGAATGATAAGAGGTATAAAGAAACACAGAGTCAGCATAAGCCAATGGTAAAGTAAAAATTTCGAAAACAAATTTCATAAATATGCTTTCCAAGATAATTACCATTTTATGTAAGGTAGCAATCAAGTGAGATTGAGAACTAAACTGACATCAACAAAACCTCCCAGATTTGGACTCCTCTTCTCTTCCTATCAACTTCCCTCTTAACTTCCTTTCTTACACACCCCATACCCAGGGCTCTCGCCTCTTCAACCACCTCTTGCATCAGCCCTCAACTGCTTTCATTTAACCATTTGTCAAAACTTAGATTTTTAAATAAATCTATAGCTACACTCTACAGTCCTATTTCCAAAACACTGAGAACCTCTGGGAAAAAAATACACCATTATTGAGAATATGGAATATTAAAAATTGACAATCTCTAAAATGAACTTGACTTTTACAAGCACTAGGGAATCCTTATGCAAGCTCAACACAGTAAGAGCAAACAGGTCTTGAGCACTTACGAGGTCCCAGGCACTGTTATAAGCATTTTTAATCTTATTAACCCATTTAATCCTTTGAAAAAAATCTCTTAGTAGTAAGAGATTAGTAAAAGATAGTAAGCACTACTATATCGCTATTTTAAAAATGAGGAAACTGAGGCACAGGAATGTCATATAATTTTTCCAGGGTAACAATACTTATAAGCAATAAAACAGGGATCTGACTCATAATCATCTTTCCTCACTCTTAGAAAAGCTGTTTCACAGTCTTCACTAGTTGACCCAAGCTCCCTACCACACCACCTACCCTTCTCTCTCAACAGATAACTTCACCTACTTTACAGAAATTAAAGGCCACAGGCCAACTTTTGCAGCTCCAGGCTTCTGCATCCACACTGTACTACCTTCCCTTCCATCTCTGTGGACAAAAGATCTCTCCCTCCTCCTACATAAACTAATCCCTAAACCTAAGCCATGCAACCCTTCTGCTCTTACCCCCTAATGATCTTGCTTAATCAAATGCTCTCTCAAAGTGTCTTCAAATTCCCTCTTCTTTGTCTTCCAGATTTCTTCCCTCAGCTTATAAGCATGTTCAAGTATCTCCTGTTGCGTATGCATGACTTCTCTTTTCCCTATACATTTTTCTGTATTCAGACCTGCCTCTCCCTGTCTTTTCAGCTAGCCATCTTAAAACAGTACATATCCCATACCCACCTCTCTCCCCCAAACACTGCCATCACTGGCTTCTGCCTCTATCTACAAGGCCCAACCAAGCTAATAAATCCAATGGATTCTATGCAATTCATCTTTTATGAGCCTAACCTTCTGAAATTAAGTAGTTAAGGGTAACATGAGGGAGACAAAATGTCCAGATTTGAATCTTGGCTCTACCATCTACTGTCTTTCTTATAAGCCTGGGCCAGTTACGTAGCTCATCAATAACTCCATTCCCTTATCTAAATATAGGGGTGACGATAGTATCTGTCTCATAAGACTGTTAACTGAATTACACAGGTTAATATATGTAGTGTGCTTAAACTGGGATACAGTAAGCATAATATGAAAGCTTGTTATAATATGAATGCTGTTAATTGCTATGGTATTGCTATCATGATCATTACATCAACTCCAGCCTTCCTTGGCTACCATGCCATTATTATCTCCGCTGATCTCCGACCTCTCCGGCAACTCCTTCTCAATCTACTTCTCAGACTCTCCCAATTCTACTTCACTTTAAACATTGGTATTCTTCACATCCTGTCTGCCATCATCTTCTCACTCAAATATTTTCCTCCTCCTGATGATACCAACTTTCTTCTTAAATCCAAACCTCTACTCCAGAGGTCTCCTGAGTACAACCTGTATGCATATCCAACTATCCACTAGGCCCTTCCATGAGCACCCAAATTCATGTCTAGAACTCAACATCTTTCTAAGATTTGCTTCTCCTCCTGTAGATCATCTCTCAAACTACTATCACCATCCACCTAGTTGTCCTAACCAGAAACCTCGGTGTCATTCCTAACTCTTCTCTCCCTTCTCCCTGCAATCAGTCACTAAAATCTTTTCCTCCAACCTTCTTCAGAGTATCTCTTAATATCAGTCCCCTTTTCCCCATTCAATTCATTCTCATCATTTTCAAGCTGACTGGTTTTCCTCCTACCAGACATGGCCCACTCAATCTGCTGTTGGCAGCTATCTTCCCAAAATAAAAATCTGATCACATCTATCAGATTCAGTTCCAGCACTACCTGGAACCGGGATGCCTTCCCAAACCTCCACAGTGTGAGCTGGGTAATTATATGTGCTCTTGGAGTTCCTAGAGCAAACATCTAACAGCACCCCTAATGCTGTGGTGCCCAGGGTACGTCTGGCAATGTCTGGAGATATCTACTGGGCAGAAGCCAGAGACGCTATTGAGCATCCTACAATGCAGAGAACACTCCCTACACCAAGGAATTATCAGACCCAAATGTCAGTAGTCCTGAGGTTGAGAAACCCTGCTGTTTTATAATCACTATAAGCCAATCACCCCTAGTGGACTGCAGATATCCCTTTGGGCAGAGTCTATGCTACATTAGTCTTTTTAAAAGCCCTGTGCCTAATAACAGATCTTTTCCACAACCAAAACTCACTATATAAATATATACAAACTGAAGAACATCTCTTTCCCACTTTTACTTACTCTGAAGGAAAACTTGAGCCTTCTTATCTCACTCTCCAACTTACTCTGGTATGGCTCAGTTCCTTTCACATAGCTCACACCAAGATTTTCAACTGCTTTTAGCACTAGAAAATATTTTAAAAACAGAAGAAAACAACATATGAATGCAAGAAAATTTTTAAAAACTAAGTCCCAAGACAAACTCTTTCTTTGAATAGCAATCCCATAATTACTTTTTTTTTGAACTTCTTGTTTTTTTTTTTTTTTTTACTTTTAATTTTTTATTTTTTATAAACATATATTTTTATCCCCAGGGGTACAGGTCTGTCAATCACCAGGTTTACACACTTCACAGCACTCACCAAAGCACATACCCTCCCCAATGTCCATAATCCCACCCCCTTCTCCCAAACCCCCTCCCCCCAGCAACCCTCAGTTTGTTTTAAACCATAATTACTTATTTTTAAAAGATGACAAACTATAATGGCTTTACTTTCTGCAAGTACACTATATAAATTATATAAATTTATAGGAAAAAAATCTCCATCCATGTGCAGAATATATCCATGTCCCATAACATAATCTAATACCAGGGATTCTGAGGAAGAGGGATGGGGGATCATCACTGCTGTACTGAGCCACCACTGTTGAGGAATTCAAGTGTGTTGGTACGAAAAGAAAATTGAGCACCCTTGTTTGCATCCCTCATGTGGAACTGTCAGTTTGCTTCATTTGCTCAGCATACACGCAACACAAAAAATAGCCTTTCCTTTACTGATGAAGTAGAAAAGGAGAAGACAAAAGCAAAAAAGCAGAACCTTTCAACAATTCAAGTGAACTGTCCTGAATAGATCCACACAACTGTTCAAAGGTTCCCAACGTACCTTGTCATTCCTTCCGCAGGTGAACTCTACTCCCATCATTATGAAAAGCATTTTTATAATTCAAGAATGAAAACCTTCTAAAATGAATCCTGAGCGTAAACCCATGCCCCACAAGCACCTCACTATGGTATCCCAAACTAAACTCATTCTCTTCCCCTCCATCCTACCCCTCTTCTGGCCATCCCCATCTCCACTAGCAAAGTTTCTAACCACTAGATCATCCAGTTTCAGCCACTCCCACCTGCCCTCTCACTCCTCACATCCAAACAGTTACCAAATCCTTCAGGAATACCTCCTTAGTATCACTTAAATGGCTCCCTTCCTATCCCTGACACTGTTACCGACTTAGCTCAGGGCCCTCACCATCTCACTCCTTAAGTGCCTAATGTAAGGGGCACTTTTCAATCACCTTAATCTCTATGAAGTACCTGACACTGCTAAGCTTCCTAAAACCTTCTTCTCCTGTGTCTTCACTCTTCATTCATCAGCTCTGAGAGCTCCCTCTCTGTATTGTCACTCGGCTCTTCTAAAAGTGACTAACAGTATCGTACCTTACCTTCTGATTTTCCCACAAGGATATCCTAGAACATAAATTCAGAAGACACTGCTATTATTTGTTTCCGTTTATGCCTAGCTTATTTCTCTCTTTCACCAGCACTCAGACGATAAGTAGGCCCGCAATACTTACACCCAGATATTACACCACTAGCTTGGCACAAAATGCCCTTGGTTATCCATTCTTCTCCACCTAACCTAAACTTGTCCTTGTCACTGTTCCTCAAATATAACATTCTCTCTCATGCCTCCAAGCCTCTGTACAGTCCACTTTCTCAGCTTGAAAAAAATTTTACTTTTCTTTTTTTGAGAAATTTCTACTCATCCTTCAAAGTCCAGATTACATTTCAACTTCTCTACGGAGTCTTAATCAGTCTGAGTCACTCCCACCTCTTTCAAGAGCACTACTATTAACCTCTAGTAAGACACTTAAAATACTAAATTACAGTTATTATTTTGGACGTCTGTATCTATGTCCTAGAATACAGCTTCAACGAATGTGAGAATTACATTATTCATCTGAAAATCCCCACCCAACCTAGAATATAGTGGCATTCAATAAATATATACTGTACAACAAATAAAATAACAAGCCCTCAATATATACATTTCTTGAATGAATTGAATGAAGGAAATAAATTACCCTCATTCATTCCCCCAAAGTGTAAGTGAAGTTGTCAAGAACATACAAACTCTAATACAAGTATCGCTCACATTTAACTCTATCGATAGCCAAGCTTTCAAATTCGATCAACGATATGCTTTCAGAAGGTGGCTCCAAGTAAAACTGAAGGCTATGAGGGTAGCAAACATTCCTTTGGTCACCTGTCAACCTCAGTCTTTTCCAATTTGCTCGAGAAAACTGCATCTCGTTACCTTGGAAGGAAACATAAAATGGTTAAAATAATGGCAAAGCAGAGTTGAAAACCACAAACAAGTACAAAACATAACTTCACATACATAGGAAAAAACTGAAGGGCATGCATAAAATGTTAACCGCGGTCGTCCCTGGGTAATAGGTCCTTCTGTATACTCCAGAGTTTCTACAACACACCTGTAACAATTCGGTCAGGAGAGTGGGGGCGGGGTGTGCAAGGTGAAATGCAGGTGGTGGTCAAAACGTCCAAGAACAGGAACGTGAGGCTACGCTGCCTGTTCACTATAGGTCTGTGTGCCACCGCCCTCGGACCTCTGCAGCCCCAAGAGTTAAGATGAGACGTTATACGGGCTGCCATCGTGAATTCGGAGCAAAGCGCGGTAGGTTCTGGTTTCCAGAGAAGAGGCTTAAGGGACTCACGTCCCAACTCATGACCCTGGGAAGCAGAACACGTCTTTCCAATTCAATCTTTCCGAACTCTGTAAGAAGCATCTACAAGCTCCTTATAAAAATCAGCCCCCTCGATCCTACCGGAGCCCTTCGGCGAAGCTTCCCGCTCCACTCGCCGGCCCCAGCATCCCAGCCCCAACCAATCAAAATCTGAAACCCCCTCTCCGCCGTGTCATCCTTGGGCTCCCACCGCTGGTAAAGTGCTCTCCCTTCTTTCCCCACTGCCAAGCTCCACACCACGACCACTGTCCGTCCCAAAGCCGCAGGAGGTTCTCTTACCTGCAACCACACAAAATACGAACCACACAAACCCCCGACCGGCACTTTCCTCAGATGGCGGGAGAGTTCATACGGGATCGGAAACGGAAGTGACGGGGCCTCAGAGCCCGCCCCCCGAGCGTCCCGCCGGCCCAGGCCGCCCTGCGCATGCTCCGTGAGGCGTTCCTGGGTTCTGGAGCGAGTTTAGTCGGCTTTGCCGGCTTAAAATTTTTAAAAATACGCTCTTGTGTGTTTCCAAATTATAAACTGCACCTCCTGTGTGTGCCGTCGGTAGCTTTTGATGATTGAAACTGGGGTCCTGAAAGGCTAGCGGCAGAAATGTCCACGCTCCGAAGAGTATGGAGCTTTAACCCAGAGGGCTAGACCGACTCCTCTGAAGCTAGCGGAGGAATGGAGAAATGGGCGTTTAAAGGAGCTCCTTTCGCACCCGGCTCACTAACAGGGGCTCTCTTTTCTTGTTTAATCTCTCACCGACCCTATAAGATAGGTTGTATTACCCCCATTTTACAGATGAGAAAATAGAAGCTAAAAAATGAATGGTAGTTTGTCCACCTATGCACAGTACATCTTGTTTTTTCCCTAAGGGACGGCAAGCCCCGTAAAGACAGACTCTACCCTCAGTTCTCCCCCGCCCACGCCCCGCAAGATAACGAACTAGAATGCATGAACGCACACACGCAGAAATCACTCCGGGGCCTACAAAAGTTAGAAGAGATTAGGCTCAGGGAGCAAGTAAGAGCCCATCAGAAGAGGTGGGTCAGAAGCACACGAACTCCGACTCGACAGAGCTGTAGGGTTTTTAAGAGCTGGAAAAAAGCTTCATCTGTGGCCTCTAGGAGGCGTGCCTTACTAAAGTGGCTGGGGAAAGATCTAGTAAAGGTAATCAGCAATTTGAAATGAAATATTCAAATTTTTAGAAATACAAAACATATGGAAGCAATACCAAACTTACAAGCATCCCATCATGAATCACACCGGCTAGCACTGACTTTGTATCGGGACGTGTTCTAAGTGATTTCCCTATCAAGTCATTTTAATCTCATAACTTTATGAGATAGGTTATATTATTAACCCATTTTACAGATCAGGAAACCGCAGAACAGGGAAAGAAGTTACTTCAAAGATCACCCAAGTGACAGAGCCAGGTTCAAAGTGAGGGAGACTGTCTCCAAGCACCAGTGCTAATCAGCATACAATACTAATGCCACGTTATGACAGCAGCGCCTCACTTTCTTTCCTCTCTGTATCAAACAACATAATTAACATAACCTGGTATAAAGAAGACACCTGAAAGCATGAGAACTGCCTGAAAAAACCTGGAGCACAGATGATAACATTTACATGAATATTTGTCTGATCTCTGGATAGGGAACAAATGCAAATAAACTGCAAAGAAATCTAAGGATTTGACTATAAAAATGTAAAATTGGGCATCTAAAAAAAATGACAAAATTGGGGTGTCTGGGTGGCTCAGTCGTTGGGCTTCTGTCTTCGGCTCGGGTCATGATCCCAGGCTCCCTGCATCAGACTCCCTGCTCGGTGGGAAGCCTGCTTCTCCCTCTCCCATTCTCCCTGCTTGTGTTCCCTCTCTTGCTGTTGTCTTTCTCTGTCAAATAAAATCTTTTTAAAAAATTTTTTTAAATGACAAAATTTTTGCAGTCATCACACAAGGGGAAAGATTTACCATAACTAATACCATCAAAATGTAAAGAGCTTTGTAAGTTAATTAGAAAAAATACTGACGCAGATTGAAAAATGGTAAAAGAACAGCAATAAATAACCAATGATAAAATGTGGGGAAAAAATTTATCACTGGCAGCAAAAAAATTTTCTCCTACAAAATTGGCAAAGATTTTACATTGAAAATACTCAGTGCTGGGCAAAGTCCAGTACAATGACCTCATACAGGAATTGATTGTGGTGCTACAAGTCCGGAGTACAATATAGTAATGTGTGTTGTGAGCCCTGAAAGAATTCATACAGTTTGACAAAAAAGTCACATATATGAATCTGTTCAGAAACGGACACAAAAATTTGTGTTCAAAGAACTTTATTACACCACATGTAGAGTGAAAACCCAGAAAAAAGAATAAATAAATGGTAGTATAGTCATACCATGACACATTACACAGCCATTCAGAATACATGTTTTTGAAGAATACTGACTTGTAAAAATGCTCAGGATACTATCAACAGAAGAATACATAAAACCACATATGCCATATGAGCCCGATTTTGTAAAAACATTACCTAATTGACAACAGTCATTTTTAAACTACCTTTCCTAGTAAATAAAATTTTAGAAAATTTGGAAAATGTCAAATGAAAAATCCACTTATGATGCTGCTATCTGCTTATACTGTCACTCAGGGACAAACACTGCAAACATTTTGTTTTAAGCAATAAAACTTCATGTTTGATGAGAAAGAATGAAAGATGATTTTGACATGCCAAAACAGTTTTCTGCAATGCTTCTCACTTCCACAAGGAGGCTGCCCTCTGCAACTCTTTCTCCCTCCACTTGTGCACCTAACCCCAAACTCCCCTACTCCTACAATCTGGGCAGATTGTAGCCTTTGCAATCAAAATTTGAGGTGCAAGGCAGCCACTCTGAGCTATATCTAGTTTTTATTTAAATTTTTTAGCTTTGTCCTCAGTCCAGTCTTAAATTTGCCCACCTTTAAGGGTCAATACCCATTTTTCTACAATAGTCGATATCTTCTAAATAATTTTTTGGACTATTAAGAAAAAATTAGTCTACTACAATATAAAACTGCTCTATGTTAGTGGCAACTAAGCCACTGGCAGTGAGGCAGACTATAGGGGCATTTTATGGTATTTTTTTTTAAGATTTTATTTTATTTTATTTGACAGAGAGAGAGATCACAAGTAGGCAGAGTCAGGCAGAGAGAGAAGGGGAAGCAGGCTCCCTGCTGAGCAGAGAGACCGATGCGCGAGGCTTGATCCCAGGACACTGAGATCATGACCTGAGCCGAAGGCAGCGGCTTAATCCACTGAGCCACCCAGGCGCCCCTTATGGTATTTTTAAAGTTCTGTTTTAATCATTCAAAAACATCTGAAGGCTTTCCACAGCGTGGCCCGAAGATTTAATGACTTTATTGTCTTGCCCTTCAGCCTATGCTCTGAAATACCAACTCTTTCCCAAAAGGCCTTGCACTTCCCTGTCTTATATCTCTCTTTGTGGTGATGCCTCCACTTCAAAAGCCCTAACCAACCCTCCTGTAAGAATTCTACCTATCATTCAAGTATTCAGCTGCTGCCTTCCTCCATCCTCTACAGCCTTTGCTTATGCCACCTGGGCTGCTCCTCACTTAAACCACCATGTTCCTTGTAATTCTATATAGTGTAATTCTTCTTCTAGTCATAGCCCTACACTACAGAGGTTAATCTTCTGAGAACATGAACCACAGAATGATCTGATGAACACACTCCTCAGAATACCCTCCCTTGGTCATCACCTCACCATGAAGAGTGTTTTCTGTATTCAGAGGCAACTGTAATATACATCTACACATCTACACATCTACCAATGATGCACAACGTTATACATTTCAGTAACTGTATTTGGTAAGTCACGCGAGCTCTTTTGTATATTTATTTCATCAAAAAGAATTAACACAATGCTCAGCCATGGCAACCAAGATGCATATAAATTATAGACCTCAACCTCACAATCCGGGGGAGGAAAAACACATATAAACATACAACTTTTACTTCCATTATACCATAAACATCTCAAAAACAGGAACCAGTAGGTCATTCATCTTTGTAACCCCAGTGTATGGCACTCCAGGGGCCGCCAACAAATATTTACTGTACTGAATTAATGTAAAATATGAAAGGTATATTTTTAAAAAAACTGATGGGTTCAGCCTGCCATACAACAGATGGTTTGAATCAAAGGTTTGAATCCAACATATAAAACTTCAAGTCCTCATCTGAAAACTCCATACACATTCGTTCCAAAATGAGTTGGCTCCCCAGCTTAGCCTATAATAAGCACAGAGTACCATCTCTGACAAAATTTCCATGAATCATCACTGCTCACGTGGGTACCTTTCTGGACATGACCCAGCTAAAGGCGGACTGCCTCATAGGGCATTCACTCTTAGATGACTCCACAGCTCTAAGAGTTCTGTCCTGTAGTATGTCACCTTTACAACTAAAATTTTAGTTGCTGTGCTTGCTAAGACAAAGTGAGTGTTCGTTCTTCTCCTGTGCAGGGTGTGCTGCCCTAAAAATCAAAGGTGTGGTACATTTCCTTACACAGTGAGGACTCCATAAACTCTAGGTCCAGCCAGCATTGCTTGCCATGGAAAGCAAAGACAGAAGGGATTTCCAGCAGGAGAGCCAACCCAGAAAATACCACACAGCCAACACTGATCCCTCCACCCTTTCGTTTTCACTGACCACCTCTGGGACATGGCAAGGAAAAAAACCTAAAGGAGCACTCTGTTCTTTCTCCCTTCAGATTGCTTTTATTCATTTAGCATCAAGAAGCGAGAGAATTAGAGAAAAAGCATATTTGTAAGGGGAAGTACAGGAGGGGAAGATGACCCTTTCACATATCAACCTTATATGATTTGGGTTGTTTTGTTTTGTTTTCCTTAATCCCCTTCTATTTTTATTTTTTATTAATATATAATGTATTATTTGCCCCAGGGGTACAGGTCGGTGAATCATCAAGCTTACACACTTCACAGCACTCACCATAGCACTTAACCTCCCCAATGTCCATAACCCAACCACCTTCTCCATACCCTCCTCACCCCAGCAACCCTCAGTTTGTTTTGTGAGATTAAGAGTCCTTTACGTTTTGTCTCCCTCCCGATACCATCTTGCTTCATTTTTTTCTTCCCTACTCCCTAAGTCCCCTACTTTGCCTCTCAAATTCCTATCAGGGAGATCATATGATAATTATCTTTCTCTGATTGACTTATTTCGCTCAGCATAATACCCTCTAGTTCCATCCACATCATTGCAAATGGCAAGATTTCATTTCTTTTGATGGCTGTATAGTATTCCATTGTGTATATATTTACCACCTCTTCTTTATCCATTCATCTGTTGATGGAACATCTAGGTTCTTTCCGTAATTTGGCTATTGCAGACATTACTGCTATGAACATTCAGGGGAGCATGCCCCTTCGGATCATTACATCCGTATCCTTAGGATAAATACCCAGTAGTGTGATTGCTGGGTTGTAGGGTAGCTCTATTTTCAACTTTTTGAGGAAGCTCCATGCTGTTTTCCAGTGGCTGCATCAGCCTGCATTCCCACCAACAGTGTAGGAAGGTTCCCCTTTCTCTGCAACCTCGCCAACATCTGTCATTTCCTGACTTGTTAATTTCAGCCATTCTGACTGGTGTGAAGTGGTATCTCATTGTGGTTTTGATTTGTATTTCCCTGATGCTGAGTAATGTTGAGCACTTTTTCATGTGTCTATTGGCCATCTGGATGTCTTCTTTGTAGAAATGTCTGTTCATATCTTCTGCCCATTTCTTGATTAGATCATTTTTCTTTAGGTGTTGAGTTTGATAAGTTCTTTATAGATTTTGGATACTAGCCCTTTATCTGATATGTCACTTGCAAATATCTTCTCCCATTCTGTCAGTTGTCTTTTGGTTTTGTTGACTGTTTCCAACCTTATATGATTTGTTTTAGAAATACTAACTCAGTACCTACTGAGTGCCAGGCAATGTCTTCTGTGTTAGGGACACAAAAGTGATGAAACAACCAAAATCCCTGCCCTCATAATCCTTTCTTCTAGTGGGAAAGAGAGACAACAAACAAGAGAAGTATATACATCATTATTTAATACATTTATACATTTAATAATTATATATGTACTTGCTAAGAAGAAAGAAAAAAGCACAATAAGAGGATATAAAGTTTTTAGTGGAGGCTCCAGAATTTTAGAAAGGGTAGCCAGGAAAGACTAGCTATGGACATGATCATGAAGCAGAGACCAGAAGAAAATTAGGGATTTAGTTACGTGCATCTTTAGGAGAATAGAAGTTCAGAAAGATGGTATGGTATATCATAGTTCCTTTGTATTTAAAACAATGTGAAACTGGGCCAGAAATAGATCAACCAAAGAAACAGAAAAGAGAAGCAGAAATGGACCCACACCTATGAAGAAACTTGGTATACAAACATCTACTGTATAGCCTGATGCAGAGAAAATGGACAGCTCTAAATGGTGCTGGGGCAACCAGCTATCTATATGGGAGAAAATGTGTTTCCTACCTCCCACTATAAACAAAACCCAGTTCCAGATGGTTCAATGACTTAAATGTGGAAGGCAAAATTTTAAGAATTTAGAGAAAATATAAGGATGGTCTTAATATAGCAAAGACTTTCTTAAACAAGACATTATGAAAAAGCACAGCTTTTTCACAGCACAGCACACCACTCTGGAGATGAATGGTGGTGATAGTTGTACAACTATGTAAATATATTTAATGCCACTCAACTGTACACTAAAAAATGGTTAAAATTGTAAGCTTTACATTATGTCTATTTAACACAATTTTTTTAAAAAGTACATGGCTAGGGGCACCTGCGTGGCTCAGTGGGTTAGAGCCTCTGCCTTCGGCTCATGTCATGGTCTCAGGGTCCTGGGATCGAGCCCTTATCAGGCTCTCTGCTCAGCAGGGAGCCTTCCCCCCCCCCCCCCACCCCCCCACCCCGCCTCTCTGCCTACTTGTGATCTCTGTCAAATAAATAAATAAAATCTTTTTTAAAAAAATTAAGAACTTGTTAAAAACACATAAAAATACATTTTTAAAATCACTGTCAAATTGGGAAAAGAAACTTATAAAATATAATTAACCTAGGATTAGTGTCAGAATAGAATCAATAGAAAAAAGAATGCCAGGACCCTGGGATCATGACCTGAGCCAAAGGCAGGGGGTTTAACCCACTGAGCCACCCAAGTGCCCCCAATTCTGTCTTTCAATTAGTCTCTTTTGAGCATGCCATCTCTCACTGAATATAATTCAGCCTTTATATAAAAGCTAAAAAAAATAAAGAAATAATACGTTGTTCAGGGATATATACTGAAGGTGCAAAATTATCCACAAAACAAGACACAGTGTGGCATCTGGCTGGCTCAGTCAGAAGAGCTTGAGACTCTTGATCTCAGGGTCATAAGTTGGAGCCCCACTCTGGGCATAGACATAACTTTTCTTTATTTTTTTTTTTAGAGATTACTTAAACACAAAACTTAAAAAAAAAAAAAAGAAAAGAAAAGAAAGCAAGCTAGAGAGTGACCCATATCAAATTCAAGATAGTGGTTAACTGGGGCGCCTGGGTGGCTCAGTCAGTTGGGCATCCAACTCTTGATTTCAGCTCAGGTCATGATCTCAGGGTCATAAGATCAAGCCCTGTGTCTGGCTCACACTCAGTGAGGAGTCTTCTTGACATTTTCTCCCTCTTCTTCTGCCCCTCCCCCCCAACTGCTCATGCACTCTCCCTAATAAATCTTAAAAAGAAAAAGATAGCGGTTAACTAAGAGTGGGAAAGAGGAGGACGCACTGTTTGGGTACAAGGGGCTTTGAAGGTTCTCGTCCTATTCAAGTGCTTATGCTCTACCAGGGGTACATGTATGTTCCTTTAGTCTTCTACTTTAAGCAATACATATATGTAGAGGGGCAATTTTAAAAGAAAAGGAATAAACACAGCATGGAGAGAGCCTAAGAAATACGGAAGTAAAATCTTCCCACACATAGTGTCCCATTGGGAAATGTTTGCAATTGTTTTACTTCTATTTCTTCTCCCCCTCCACCCAGCATCTCATCCTCACTTCCTATCCTTCCAAGACTCTTAGACCTTCTCTTCTCTCACCCTGTTGGACCCAAGACAGATCTGACATTGTGACAGGGACTGAGATTTCCAAGCACGGACCTATGAAGGCTTGGTGGGAAGTCCCTGCTACCTCCATCTATAGGCCTGAAGCCAGGAGCTCACTCTTGACAACACAGTTTCTCTTGTTTTCCTCATCTGTGAACCATGCAGGTGCCAAGGTCCAGGTACTTTTAACTGAGAGCCACCACCGCCTAAATTCTCACCCTCGCTTGCCAGTGTCATCTACTCCTTGCTCTAATAAGCTGGTAGCAGGGGTTGCCTGAGCCTGCCCTGAAGTTCATCCTGCCTGGGGCTTTTCACCACCCAGATATTTCGAGGTTGAATGTACTAACGTGGCCCTCCCTCTGGAGTAGCATAGTAGGAGTTCAGCACAACATCCTGAATCCCGGTCTGGGGCTAAAGACGGAGACATGGAAGGGATAGGAACTATGTGGGATTTAATCCAATACCTCTGCTTTGAGTTTATCCATATGGCGAGTGAGTGGAGAGGTGAATGAGGGGTGCAAAATGAATTTCATGAAAACATCCAGTAAAACTGTTTGCTCTTGGTGCTATTTATAAATATAGAAGACTAATAATAAATAACAGGAAAAAAATCTGACCTTGGTTGAGCCACATGGAAATAACTTTGGAAACTAGAATTTATGAGCTCTACTTATCATTTATAGGTAATCCTATGTACCATAACTTTAGGCACTTCATTGCTGTGTCAGATTAATTTTTGGCAGAATTTATTTTATTACAGTGTTAATTATTTATGCCAGCTCAGGGTATCCGAAGACTCTAAGAAATACCCATTTCTGGGGACCTGGGTGGCTCAGTCAGTTAAGCATTCACCTCCTGGTTTTGGTTTTGTCATGATCTCAGGGTGATCAGATTGAGTCCTGCCTTGGGCTCCACACTCAGCACAGAGTCCACTTGAGATTCTGTCTCTCCCTCTCCCTCTGCCTGGCCCGGTCATGCATTCTTCCTCTCTCTTGAAATAAATAAATCTTAAAAAAAAAAAAAAAAAAAAAAAAAGGCGGGGGGGAGAAATATATCTTTTAAGTAAGCACACAACCCAATTTGGTACCTCACAAATTCTACAACAGTAGAATGTCTCTATTGTTCTTTCCCTAACTTTTTAAATAAAGATTTTATTTATTTGACAGACAGAGATCACAACTAAGCAGAAAGGGGGGGGGGGGGGGGGGCGGGGAGCAGGCTCCCTGCCAAGCAGAGAGCCCAATGCAGGGCTTGATCCCAGGACCCTGAGATCGTGACCTCAGTCGAAGGCAGAGGCTTAACCCACTGAGCCACCCAGGCACCCCTCCCTACTTAAATTAAGTGGACTGGAATCCTCTGTGCTAGACCCATCCACTTAGAATTACCTTATTTGTGTTCAAAGGAATTGAACTAAAGAATGGGAACATAAGAATCCAAGTCACCAAAAACTATCCTCAAATATAATTTAGCCTTATGCTCTATAATTAATAGCATTTTCCAATACACTGTCCATATAACCTGCTAAAGTAAACTGCTGAGTTCACGTCAATTTAACAAGATCTCAGCAACATGGTTTTTCTTTGCATTCAAACCACTCTGAATATTTAAACTTTAATACTGAGACTAGTTATAAAACCATGAGCTCCTTGAGACCAGGCCAACTATCTTGTTCGGTTTTTGTTTTTTTTTTAAGATTTTATTTATTTGACAGAGAGAGATCACAAGTAGGCAGAGAGGCAGGCAGAGAGAGAGGAGGAAGCAGGGTCCCTGCTGAGCAGAGAGCCCCATGCGGGACTCGATCCCAGGACCCCAAGATCATGACCTGAGCCGAAGGCAGCGGCTTAACCCACTGAGCCACCCAGGCGCCCCTCTTGTTCGGTTTTGTACTCCTGTCTCTGCCACCATTCCTGGCACGGACGGCTATCCCATAGCTGTCTGCTGAACTGAACTGAACTCTTCTGTATTTATCCCTAATTCCAGATGGGCCCTCATACGCTCGATGACGTAATCCTTCACAGAAGATGTGTTTTTACTCCAGATTTTGGCTTTCCCATTGAAATTCCTGATGAAAATATTTTCTCTTAGTTGGCTGAATTTTGGAAACTGAAGTAGGTGTAAATATGATCCTGCTGTGATGCCAAGATTTAGTTCCAGCTTGATTAACTGACTGGTAATCCAGTCTAAAAGTTAACGTTCTCGGCTAGATAATGATTTTAACATTTCAGAAAAATGGAAATAACGAAGTAAAAAAATAAATCTTTGACTCATCTGAACACTTGAGGATCAATGTTCAGGGTTATCCAAAGTAAAGAGAGGGAAAGGGACCTTCCTAGCACCTGTGGAATCACATCATCCCCATGTCCTTCTCTTTGAACAATAAAACACAATCTGTCATCAAGGTCCCAAGTGGTTAAAAACATCATCCATCTAGAAGGAACATGATCTTTCCCTATGAGGTTACATGTTTTAGGGTCAGCGGCCCAGAAGCAATGTACTATGTACTTGGGACTCTACCCTACGCGGGCTTCACACCTGCCACTCTCTTTCCAGGCCTCTCCATCCCGAGGCCCCGGGCAGTGGGCTCGAAAATCACATATCCAGCCTCTTTCCCAGGGACTTCTTTGCACCCAATCCACACCCACTGCCTCCTCTCCTAACCCCCACAAAGGCCCAGCCACACAGGCAACTCTTAGAACCAAGTCAGTTTTCCGCAGAGTACATTTTTTAAGGAATTAGGGTGTTTTGTGCTTTTTCCAGTGGAGCAGGTGTTTTCCTGAAAACTCTGTGTAATGACCTTAACTGTGGGAATCTTCTATTTACTATGAAGGGTTAATCCAAACATTGTTATATTATAAAAAATATTAATTCCAGGGGCACCTGGGTGGCTTAGTGGGTTAAGCCTCTGCCGTTGGCTCAGGTCATGATCTCAGGGTCCTGGGATTGAGCCCCGCATCTGGCTTTCTGCTCAGCAGGGAGCTTGTTTCCCCCTCTCTCTCTCCCTCTCTGCCTACTTGTGACCCCCCCCCTCTCTGTGTCAAATAAATAAATAAAATCTTTTAAAAATATATTAATTCCAAACTTTTCCAACTCTATTTGTTTCCTAAAAATAATGGCATTTGTGGACACATAATAGTTTTCAAAGCAATTTTACTTATATGCTCTAAACCAGGATTTCTCAAATCAGTTAAATCTCTGGGGTTCCTTCTTTCAACTATGATTTCCATTTTTCCTTCTATTCTCTATAAGCTTAAAAGTTTTAAAAAGAGCATATCCTGGGTCATCTGGAAGACTATATGTTATTTCCAAAGAGAGCTAGATGACTTCGGTGCCTACCACTGCACATGACACAATCACACTGGTGTCACAGGGTTGTCTGAAATGACACAGTTTGCCTTGCTGTGTATTGGTCAACATGTCTAGCTTCTCCAAGATTATTAACAGCTTCTAAAGTCAAAATGTCAATCATCATCTTGCAAGACATTCTCAAGAATAAGCCTTAGGTTTCTTAAAATATTTAATAGTCAAGACTTGATTTGCTTTTGTGAAAACAAACCAGTGTAGAAAATAAAGTATACCACGGGAAATACAATAGAGGTGAACTTAAACATGAAAAGCATTCATTGGAGCCAAATAAGATAAATGATGCTTTGGTTCAGTAAACAAAGATTTTATAGTAGTTGGAATAGAGATTTGTGGTAGTACAGTTGTGTTTTCACAGGACTCACAATTAAAAAAAGATTTAGTGGCTCCAAATAACCTGCTCAACCCATCCCTCCAGTTCTCAGTTGAAACTGTAAGTAGAAATATTGCTCTGATTCTGCCTTTGTACGTTCGAACTTTTAACAGAGTATAAACAGTATATATAAAGTAAATATACAATGAAGGATTTTCAGTGAATGGTATTTTCAAACTTTTCTCTCTTGCATTTTTTAGGGAATAATTAACTTTTTTAAGATTTTATTTATTTCTTTGACAGACAGAGATCACAAGTAGACAGAGAGGCAGGCAGAGAGAGAGAGAGAGAGGGAAGCAGGCTCCCCGCTGAGCAGAGAGCCCGATGCAGGACTGGATCCCAAGACCCTGAGATCATGACCTGATCCGAAGGCAGAGGCTTAACCCACTGAGCCACCCAGGTGCCCCGGGAATAATTAACTTGATTGCTCCTCCAATTGTAGCGGTTAAAAACAGAGTATTTTTTAAATTTTTATTTCTATTACTTTTTTAAGATTTTATTTATTTGACAGAAAGAGAGAAAGAAGGAGAGAGCACAAGCAGGAGCAGAAGACGACGATGAAGCAGGCCCCCCACTGAGCAGGAAGCCAGATGCGGGGCTTGATCCCAGGATCCCTGGCATCACGACCTGAGCACAAGGCAGACCAACTGAGCCATCCAGGTGTCCCCAAATTCACTCTTTTTTAAATAAAGAAATAAAAAAGCAACTATGGCAATGACAATCATTCAGATGATGATTCACCAGGCTCAAAATAAAAAATATCAAGTAAAACAGTGACAAAATATTTGCATTATTAACCTTAACATGTGCTTTTTAATTTCAGCAAAAGGTCATCCAGCAAAAAATATTGTCAATTGGAATTATACTGTCCTTACAATTTTGAGTTTAATATGTAAATGCACTTAGGTTTTATATGGGTGTCTAAGCTACACACATATAAAAATTATCACAATTACAGTGACATCAGAATGATCTACATCAACTCTGGGATCCTTGATAATTTTCTTCCTCTTAAAGACTTCTTTGGGTTACTCGAATTTGAGAAATACTAGTCTAATCATGAAATAGATTAACAGTAAACCTTTTATTTTTTTTAAGATTTTATTTATTTAACAGAGAGAGATCACAAGCAGGCAGAGAGACAGGCAGAGAGAGAGGAGGAAGCAGGCTCCCCGCTGAGCAAAGAGCCCGATGCGGGGCTTGATCCCAGGACCCTGGGATCATGACCTGAGCTGAAGGCAGAGGCTTTAACCTACTGAGCCATCCAGGTGCCCCCCAACAGTAAACCTTTTGATTTATAATGCTACTCAGGATAAATGTTATCCATGGAAACCTAAAACAGTTTCTGACAAATTTAGTAATTTAAAACCAATTTAAATCAAAATTTTAAATTTAAAAAATCAATTATTACTTTGTTTCAATTATTATTTTATTTGAACTGGAAATAATGGATTTTTATGACATTGACAGAGTCAATTCCAGAATATACTGGCTTAGGGACAGAAGTACTAGCCCTTTCGGAGTATTTATTTTGTGGGAGATAAACAATATTATTAAAAAGCACTCTTCCAAATGGCTCAAGGCTATTTAGAACATCAACTAACCCTAATATATTTCTAAAATATTAAGAAAAATGTGTTTTAGTAGTTGTATCTTTTGAGAAATAAAGATAGTACTTTCATCACTAAGACATTTTAAATACTTTATCTTAGTCATTTGTGCATAAGCCAAGCAAAAATTTTCATCTCTCTGCTGGACACATAATTTTTAATGAACTATTTAAAATTCAACAGCTGCTTTGAAATCAATGAAACACATGGAAAAGTGCTAGAGAAAATTGAAAAGCCAAAAATATTTGCTAATGACTCAAAGATATACTTAATGAAGCACTTAAAGATTCAAAAACTAAATAACCTGGAATGAAATATATATATAATGAAAAGTATTTATATGAAATTAAAAATATGTTTAGGGGCGCCTGGGTGGCTCAGTGGGTTGGGCCGCTGCCTTCGGCTCAGGTCATGATCTCAGAGTCCTGGGATCGAGTCCCGCATCGGGCTCTCTGCTCAGCGGAGGGCCTGCTGCCCTCTCTCTCTCTGCCTGCCTCTCTATCTACTTGTGATTTCTCTCTGTCAAATAAATAAATAAAATCTTAAAAAAAAAAAAAAACCTTTAAAAATATGTTTATATATATTCTTTTATATATATTCAAATGGAATTCTGTTCAAAAAACTAAGTATTTAGCACATACTCATGCTTAAAGGATTTTTTCCCTAAAAAATTGTATGTTCTCATGAAAGAAGCCCCAGGTAGGGCCACATTTCATATCTAATGTTTCAAATTTGGAAATGAAATCAGTTCAAATTTGGAAGTAAGAATCTTGTGACCTCTAAGGTCGGGACTGAAAGTTCTACTTTAGGTTTTGAACTTCCAGCCAGTAACTAGGATTGTCGTCTGACGTATCTGTCCTAGAAGATAGGTACCATGGAGAAGACAAAGGAAAATAGAACCAGAGTTGCATCAGGATTCAGTCTTACTACATTTCATAATTTAATAAAAGGGCATTTTTACTGAAAGTCGCTGGACTACAAACAAAGAGGCAACCCACAGAATGGGAGAAGATATTTGAAAATGATATTACAAAGGGCTGATATCCACGATCTATAAAGAACTCCTCAAACTCAACACACAAAAAACATATAATCATGTCAAAAAGTGGGCAGAAGACATGAACAAATGCTAACAATTGTTCATGGCTACAGACAAATGAAAAATGGCTAACAGACACATGAAAAAATATTCATCATCATTAGCCATCAGGGAGATTCAAATCAAAACCACATTGAGATGCCACGTTACACCAATTAGAATGACCAAAATGCACAAGACAGTAAACAACAAGTGTTGGAGGGGATGTGGAGAAAGGGGAGACCTCTTACACTGTTGGGAAGGCAAGCTGGTGCAGCCACTTTGTTTTCCAAGTGTGGATATTCCTTAAGAAATTAAAAATAGAGGGGCACCTGGGTGGCTCAGTGGGTTGTGCCTCTGCCTTCGGCTCAGGTCATGATCTCAGGGTCCTGGGATGGAGCCCAGCATCAGGCTCTCTGCTCAGCAGGGAGTCTGCTTCCCCCTCTCTCTCTGCCTACTACTCTGCCTACTTGTGATCTTTCTCTGTCAAAAAAACAAATAAAATCTTTTAAAAAAAGAAAGAAAGAAAGAAAAATTAATTTGGCGCCTGGGTGGCTCAGTGGATTAAGCTGCCGCCTTCGGCTCAGGTCATGATCTCGGGGTCCTGGGATCAAGTCCCACATCGGGCTCTCTGCTAGGCAGGGAACCTGCTTCCCTCTCTCTCTCTGTCTGCCTTTCTGCCTACTCGTGATCTCTATCAAATAAATAAATAAAATCTTAAAAAAAAAAGAAATTAAAAATAGAGCCACCCTATGACCCTGCAATTGCACTACTGGGTATTTATCCCAAAGATACCCCAGCATTCATACCAGCAATGGCCGCAGTTGCCAAACTGTGGAAAGAGCTAAGATGCCCTTCAACAGATGAATGGATAAAGAAGATGTGGTCCATAAATACAGTGGAGTATTATGCCTCCATTAGAAAGGAGCAGATTATGCTGAGTGAAATAAGTCAAGCAGAGAGACTCAATTATCATATGGTTTCACTTACCTGTGGAGCGTAAGGAATAACACAGAGAAAATTAGAAGAAGGAGAGAAGGGAGTTGGGGGAAATCGGAGTGGGGAGACGATCCATGGCAGACTGTGGACTCTGAGAAACAAACTGTGGGTTTTGGAGGGGAGGGGTTTGGGGGGTTAGGGGGTTGGGAGGGCCTGGTGGTGGGTATTAAGGAGGGCACGTATTGCATGGAGTGCAGGGTGTGGTGCATAAACAATGAATCTTGGAACACTGAAAAATAAATTAAATAAGTAAAACAAATTTAAAAAATAAAACAAACAAATGTGTTATCTGGGAAGACTTTCCCAAAAAAAAGAAAGTTGCTGGAAGAGCACACTTTTAGAATATAAAACAATCCGGGATGCCTGGGTGGCTCTGTTGGTTGGGTATCTGTCTTCAGCTCAGGTCATGATCCCAGGGCGCAGGGATCAAGTCCTGCATCCAGCTCCCTGCTCAGCAGGGAGCTTGCTTCTCCCTCTGCCTGTTCTGTCTGCCACTCCCCCTGCTTGCATGCTCTCTCTCTCTGACAAATAAATAAATAAAATCTTTTAAAAAGTAAAATAATAGAAAACAATCCCTCCCAACACTGTATTGACTAACCTTTCTAAACCACATGGTCCTTACTTTTCCCATTTTGCTGCAGGCTGGCCCCACACAAGCAATGGTTTTAGGATTGGTGCTTGGAAGTCATCGTGCTAGACTAAAATGTTCAAAGTGATAAAATTCTGTGTGTCTTGTATCCCATCTTCTCCTCCAGTCCACTCCACACTTGGCATCCAACCAACTTGTTAAATGAGCCAATGAATAAATAGACAGATACACATTTCTTCAGGAGTCCAATGAAGAGCTGAGCCTAAGTCCTTTGCAGTTAATTAAAGGGAAGCAACAGGGAAGGCTGAAGATGGGCCAGGCCCCTTGTAGGTTTGGGAACAAAGAAGAGAGCTGAAAATCTGTTTTCCACCTCTCCTCTCCCATGTTCCCTGATTTACTGTTCAGTTATCTTACTGAAGCCAGACATATGTTTCTAAAGTTGAACCTTGCTGGAGGGGATGGCCTCAGAGCTGTCCGGGTTTAGTTTATTCTGCAGGCCCTGAAAGTGGTAGCACAGCAGGTGGGTCTCTCTCTTCTGCAAATCCACAGAAGGGTTGATGCCCTTTTTCTATTTCATTTTGATTTCATCTTAGAAGATGTGTGTTTCACAAGAAACAACACGTGCTGGCAAGGATGCAGAGAAAGGGGAACTCTCTTGCACTGTTGGTGGGAATGCAAACTGGGGAAGCCACTGTGGAAAAAGTATGGAGGTTCCTCAAAAAGTTAAAATAGAACTCCCCTACAAACCTGCAACTACACTGCTAGGTATTGGCCCAAAGAATACAAAAATACTAATTTTAGGGGATACATGCATCTTAATAGTTACAGCAGCATTATTATCAACAATAGCCAAACTATGGTAAGAGTCCAAATTCCATCAACAGCTGAATGGATAAAGAAGATGTGGTATAGAGCTACAATGGAATATTACTCAGCCATCAAAAAGAATGAAATCTTGCCATTTGCAATGGCATGGATAGAGCTAGAGAGTATAATGCTAAGAAAATAAGTCAATAAGAGAAAGACAAACACCACATGATTTTACTCATGTGTGAAATTCAAGAAACAAAACAAATGAACATGGGGTGGGGGGAGAGGCAAACCAAGAGAGACTTTAACCATAGGAACAAACCGATGATTACCAGAGGGGAGGTGGGTAGGGGTTGGGTGAAATAGGTGATGGGAATTAAGAAGGGCATTTGGATGAGAATAAAGTGTTGTAGGTAAGTGTTGAATCACTCAGTTCTATACCTGAAACTAGTATTACACTGTATGTAAACCAAATGGAATTTAAATAAAAGCTTAAGAAAAAAAAAGAACTGGCAGGTGACAAATGGGACATGGGAGAATAGGACAGGGGAGGCAGGGATGAGAATGCAGAAACAAAATGATTCAGATTTGTTTTGGTTTTTTTTTTTTTTTTTGTTTTTTTACTTTACCTGTGTTTTATTTCAAAATGCATTTTCTGTACATTATTTTTAACTTCTGCAGCAGTAAATCACTTTGGGCTTCACTTTTTTTTTTTTAAGATTGATTGACTGATTTGACAGAGAGAGAAAGAACAAAGCAGGGGGAGTGGCGAGGGAAAAGAAGGCTCCCCGCTGAGCAGGGAGCCTGATGCAGGACTTGACCCCAGAACCATGACTGGAGCCAAAGGCAGACGCTTAATTAACTGAGCCACCCAGGCATCCCAGGCTTGATTTACCACCTTACACAAATGAAAATAACAGAACAAAACTCACAATTTTTACCAAATACTTCTCAGAACTTGGAGGGAGAGAATGAAGGGGAATCCACTCCTTTACACAAGAGCCCACTCTTCCAGCAGTTAAAACTTTCCTCTCCGGGGTGATACTTAACTCCTCTCACATCTGTCTCTAGCCCTGCTTCCTAGGGCCAAGCCCCTACGTGTCCTGCAGGCCAGTCGGCCTAAGCCAGTTTACACACCTCCTTCTCACTTCTTCCGCCTTGTCATTCTGTTAGCATGGGGTACCAGTCTGCAAAATGGTATTTTTTTTTAATGATGCCTAAATTTTTTTAATTTTCACTTTGAAATAATTCAGACTTATAAAAATGTACAAAGTAGCACCAAAAATTACCTACCAAGCTTCATCAGCTGACCCCAAAGATAGTATCCCACGGATGTCTTTGTCGTGGAGGATACCAGGGTATATTTGGCTGCCATGTTTCTGTGTCTCCTTTGTTTGAGACAGCTCCCAAGCCTTCCCTTGCCCTTTGTGTCCTTGACACTTCTGAAGAACGCTAGCCAGTTCTGTAGACTGTCCATGCTTCCTCAAGATGAATCCACATTGTACAATTTGGGCAGGAGTATGTCCTTACAGGAGAAGATGTTGTGCCAGTTCCTCCATTCTTCCCACCCAGACTTAGGTTATTTCCATCTGGGGTTGGGGAAGATGTTTTGCTCTTATGTTGGGGAACCAAGCAATCGATGGGAGACGTGTAGCAAGAAGGGATGCACTCAATTCTGCAAATGAGGAGTCAAGGTGCTGCAGACCTGTTCACGTGGAGATAAACACATGGGCAATTGGGACTTGCCTGTCGTTCAGAAGATATTGGAAGCAGTACTTCGGTCCTTGCCTGGAAATTTTGTACTTCGTTTTATCCCCTCCTTGCACTCTCTTATTATTTCCCTAAAATCAGTCAGTTCATTAAGAACAAAGCTAGAGACTATGATTCTAACTCATTAAATCACTATATGCTATTACCCAGAAATAGTCTTTTCTCATGGCAAACATTTCCTTTGCAAGAAGAGAAATTAAGGATTCTTTTTAATGTAACTAATGTAGACTAATTCAATCCAAAATAAAATAGCGTTTTGGTGCTGGCTAAACCTCCACGCCCTGGATCAGACATTCCCTATATGAACTGTTATTTTTATAAAATCCAACTCTTACTGATAAAAGATAATCTTATTTCAAAATATAGATGCATTTGATATGTGGAAATAATTATTGGCACCAAAAATGTTGGCAGCATTTCCTCTCACCAGCTGGTGGGAGAGACAAAAAAAAAAAAACCACAACAACCAAAAAAACCCACTTAAATGAATGATTTATGGGTAAAGTAAAACTGGAATTCTAATTGTTTAAAACAAAAAAATGTAACTTCGCTTTTCTAATTATGAAATATATCTTTATTATAAAAATCAGTATAAAATATGACAAAGTAAAAAAACTCTAACACTCTACCACTTAGAAATAAGTACTATCAGGTTTCTTCGGTATTTCCTTCCATGTATTTTTAATGGATATACATAAATGCTTAAAGTTTATTTATATGTGTTTTTATATACATTTAAATATGCTTATATAGGGGTGCCTGGGTGGCTCAGTGGGTTAAAGTCTCTGCCTTTGGCTCAGGTCATGATCTTGGGGTCCTGGGATCAAGTCCCACATCCGGTTCTCTGCTCAGCGGGGAGCCTGCTTCTCCGTCCTCCTCTGCCTGCCTCTCTGCCTACTTGTGATCTGTCAAATAAATAAATAAATCTTTTTAAAAAATATGCTTATATATAAATATATATAAACATTCATATTGCATAAACTCTTTTCAGCCTATAATGCTTTAATAGTTACAATTTATTTGTACTCATTCTTTGTTTTGCGCCATTCACATATGGAAAAGGGAGACTGAATGGTTGAGCAGTGTTAAAGGGAGTGACTTATTTTTACTCTTTGTGACATCATTTTTTTTTTTTTTTAAGATTTACTTACTTATTGAGAGAATGCACGCATCTGTGGGAGAGGGCAGGAGAGGGAGGGAATCTCAAGTAGATTCCCCACTGAGTGTGGCGTCAGATGCAATGTTTGACAGAGGGTTCAATCTCATGACCCTGAGACCTTGACCTAAGCTGAAATCACCAGTTGGACATTTAACCAACTGAGCCACCCTGGAGACCCTCTTTGTGACATCATTTTAGCTAGGCATACCAATACCATGTACATGTATTATGTGAGCAATGAAAAACAAAAACTATTCAAAATCAGAACACAGACTACATTTTTAACTTTTAACAACGCACACTTAAACTGTCTGATTAATAGTTTTTCGACCTGTACAGAACCCAGACACGTCGGCCAAAAGTCAGATTCTAAGGCTGCACTTGGCAATACTGCGGTCAAGTACAGCTGGTTTCTCTTATCTGAAACTCTGAACATGAAGGAAAATAAATTTCCCCACAGGCTTTTTAATGGCCATTAGCTGAAATATTGTCCTAAACGGAATTTTTACTTTTGGATTCAAGTCTCTTTATCTTCTGACTTTTGTTACTTCAGAGAAAAGTTGCCCATGCCCCTCTTATCTTTGAGAAATGAACTCCACGGTTCTTTATAGGCAGGGCCACTGATGGGGAGGGTGACACTATGATTTGTTATCCAAATAAGTACACTTCTACTGGGGGTGGGGGGCTAAAATTATTCAGGGATAACAAAGGTAAACCAGATCCATCCCATATGAAGTACCTTGAATAATCACTCTACTTACAAGGCTTTTCAACTACTGTGATTTTTAGGGGACAGGTTTTTTAATTTCAGTATTTTTGAAACAACAACTAGATGCTGTAGGAAGCAGAAAAAAAATGTATGACCCATGATCTGGGCCCTCAAGAAGATTACCAGGAACTTGGGAAGACAGGACCAGTGACAATGAAGGACACAATATGGCAATTGTCAAGGCCAGTCACAACAACTAACACCAAATATTGCTTTCTTAGTGCCCTACAAATGTCTCACATTATCTATTTTTCTGCCTAACATTCAAGTGAAATTAAATATTACTCACCTTAGGGTTGAAGCTGAAAAAAGTCATAGGATTCTCCCAAAGTCACAAACTAGTAAAAGACTGAGACTAAACCAAAAAATTCTAACATGACCCTAGGTTAATCCTCAGTATCTGCCACTTGTATATATGATATACTATATGGATAAGCACCAATTTGATTTTAGGGGATAGTCAGTATTAGCTCAGCATTTTATACTACATGTCTGTAAGAACAGAACGGACATATAGATTAAGAAGTGGAGACTAAGGAAGTCAAGGACATATGCCAAAGTCCGAAGAATAAGTCAGATGATAGAGGCCAGCAAGAAGGCAAGGGCCTGGCTGGCTCAGTCAAAAAAGCATCCAACTCTTTGGTCTTGGAGTCATGAGCTCAAGCCCCCCGTTAGGTTTAGAGATGACTATAAAAAATAAATAAACTATAAAATTAAAAGAAAGAAAAGAAGGCATAAGGAAAAAAAAAAAAAGAAGGCAAGGCATATAGTTACATGTCTCGATCCACAAATTACTAGGCCTTGCAAAAGAGAAGGGGCACTTCCAAGGGAGGCAACAATCTGACATGGTCAAACTGTCAATCATTCAGTATGAGTTGCAGTATCAGCATATAATAGGACTGTATCATAAAAGAAAAATCAGATACCAAGATCTGTATGTAGAGAGAAATGTGTTGCGATGATTAAATAAGAATCAACATTGAATGGACCAGAGTTAACAGCGATGCTGATAAAGGGAGAGCAAGCAAGCAAAACAAATATTTCATGATGATTAAAGGGTTTGAAAGTGTTGGAAAAGACACCTCCAAACATACATGCCTGAGAAAATGCTGGTAAGTAAAGAAATATGGAGGAGCACTGGGAAAGCCAGGTAAATAAAGTATATTAATTAAAAAAAAGAAGAAGAAGAGACCTCATTTTACCTTAATCACCTCTTTAAGGACCGGATTTCCAAATACAGTCACATCCCAAGGAAGTTGGGAGTTAGGATTTCAGCATTTAAATTTTGGAAGGACATAATTCAGCCCATCACAGGAAGAGATGGTGGAGGCAGGGATGGGGGTTTGTGGCTATTTTAATTTTACTCTTATGTAAATTGAAGTGAGATTAGATTTTTTTTAAAGATTTTTATTTATTTATTTGACAGAGAGAGATCGCAAGTAAACAGAGAGGCAGGCAGAGAGAGACAGAGAGGAGGGAAGCAGGCTCCCTTCTGAGCAGAGAGCCCGATGTGGGGCTCGATCCCAGGACTCTGGGATCATGACCCGAGCCAGAAAGCAGAGGCTTTAACCCACTGAGCCATCCAGGTGCCCAAGATTTTTTTTTTTTTCTTCTTTTCAAAGATTTTATTTATTTATTTGACAGAGAGAGATCACAAGTAGGTAGAAAGGCAGGCAGAGAGAGAGAGGAGGAGGAAACAGGCTCCCTGCCGAGCAGAGAGCCCGATGTGGGACTCGATCCCAGGACCCTGAGATCATGACCTGAGCCGAAGGCAGCGGCTTAACCCACTGAGCCACCCAGGCGCCCTACATTCTAAAAGATATTAGATAAAGCTTTAAGACTACGTATTTAACATGTAATAGCAAGATATCATGCTGTACACTGCACCCTTTGTAAAAATGAAGAATATACAGTCCTACTCTCAAAAATGTACAATATAGTGAGAAATACACACACACACACACACACACACCTGTCACTTGGTCCTCCCCTAAGATGGGACAAATAAGTACCAAGAGTGTCTTTTTTTTTTTTTTTAAGATTTTATTTATTTATTTATTTGACAAAGAGAGAGATCACAAGCTGGCAGAGAGGCAGGCAGAGAGAGAAGAGGAAGCAGGCTCCCTGAGGAGCAGAGAGCCCGATGCGGGGCTCAATCCCAGGACCCTGAGATCATGACCTGAGCAGAAGGCAGTGGCTTAACCCACTGAGCCACCCAGGCACCCTCAAGGGTGTCTTTTAAAGGAAGTCACTTCTTGGGGCACCTGGGTGGCTCAGTGGGTTAAGCCTCTACCTTCGGCTCAGGTCATGATCTCAGGTCATGATCTCAGGGTCCTGGGATCGAGTCCCAAATCGGCTCTCTGCTGGGTGGGGACCCTGCTGCTTCCTCTCTCTCTGCCTGCTTGTGATTTCTGTCAAATAAATAAATAAAATCTTTTTAAAAAAATAAATAAAGGAAGGAAGTCACATCAGATGGTGAAAAGGAAAAAGCAGAGGGTCTAGGAATGAGGCTTGGGATAGTCTCGTCTATCATTAGTAGTGGCTTTTGCCAGTACTTGATGTTTTCCTTGGATAATCTATGAGGACCAAGTGACTTAACTGAGTACTTGAGAACTGATCATAAATCATTTAGTGTTGGCTTTGAGCAAAGCCAGTAACTGTTGGATCAGACTCAGGGTTTAAACTGGTCAAGATCATGCAGACACTGAGTTTTATTACTTTTTTAAAACATAAGGAGAGGGCGCCTGGGTGGCTCAGTGGGTTAAGCCGCTGCCTTCGGCTCAGGTCATGATCTCAGGGTCCTGGGATCGAGTCCCACATAGGGCTCTCTGCTCAGCAGGGAGCCTGTTTCCTCCTCTCTCTCTCTCTCTGCCTGCCTCTCTGCCTACTTGTGGTCTCTCTCTGTCAAATAAATAAATAAAATCTTTAAAAAAAAAAAAAAAAAAAAACATAAGGAGAAACACCTGGAGACCACTTGTAACTATCTTGGGGAAGGGGCACCTGGGTGGCTCAGTCCATTAAGCATCTGCTTTGGTTTGGCTTAAGTCATGATCCCAGGGTCCTGGGATGAGTCCCACATCAGATCCCCAGCTCAGTGAGGAGCCTCCTTTTCCCTCTCCTGCTCCCCATGCTTGTGCACTCATTCTCACTCAAATAAATAAATAAAATCTAAAAAAAAAAAAAGCTATCTTAGGGAGTGAGGATTTATTGGAAGTAGTGCTGGAAGCTGCTGCCATGTGCAGGCTACGCTGTGGGGTCTTGAAAGTTCCATCTGTGAGGAAAAGCATAATAGAGTTTTATACATAAAATGGCCACAAACATGTAAAAAGTTATGTACCAAATATATCCATATATTGGACACAGTTACCTCTGTGAGGTGGAATTAAAGGTTGCTTTTATGTTTTCATTTTACACCCTTCTATAACCTCCAGATTTTCTTCAGTGAGAATTTTTAAATCTCATAAGACAAAATACAAAAATTAAAGAAAAAAGCAAAGAAACAAAACCCCTTTTAAATGTTCACTGCCTTGGGGTGCCTGGGTGGCTCAGTGGGTTAAGCCTCTGCCTTCGGCTCAGGTCATGGTCTCAGGGTCCTGGGATCAAGACCCGCATCAGGCTCTCTGCTCAGCGGGGAGCCTGCTTTCCCCTCTCTCTCTCTCTGTCTACTTGTGATCTCTCTTTCTCTGTCAAATAAATAAATAAAATCTTTAAAAAAAAATGCTCACTGCCTTACTCCAGATCCCCTGATGTCTCTGTGGAGCATTGAGGGTACCATCCAGACTTCTCAGCACAGCAGATGAGGGGCCTCCTGACGTCTGGGCTCTGCCCTCCTCTGCAGCCTCATCTCTTGCCTCCTTCCCTTCTGGTCATCTGGAACCACATACAGGCCCCCAGCTTATCTCAGCCATGTAGGATGTCCTCAGTGTGGAGAGCCCTTTCCCAAATCCTCCCCTGATTCAGGGCTACTCCCCTAGCATTCAGCTCAGGACTTCCCTGCCATTCAGTCAACCCATACAGCCAGAGTACCATACTTTGCCTGCTTTTAGCATTTATCTTCCATTCATCTGTCTCACTCCCTTGTCTGTGAGCTCTGTGAGGACAAGAACTCTTGTCATTTTCCACCTTGATCCTAGCACAGTGCTGGCACAGAGTAGGGCCTCAGACCTTACTTACTTCCATTCAGTACATTCATTAAATGCCCTCCTGCCCAGAGCAACCCACCTTCTGCTAAGCCCCTATATGCAAAGAGAAACTCGCCTCAATCTAGTCATACAGTTCTCCAAAAAGGGGGTGGCTTGGGGTGCCTGCGTGGCTCAGTGGGTTAAGCCTCTGGCTTCAGCTCAGGTCATGATCTCAGGGTCCTGGGATCGAGCCTGGCATCAGGCTCTTTGCTCAGCAGGGGGGTCTGCTTCCTCGCCCCCGGCCCCTGCTGTCTCGCTGCCTGCCTCTCTGCCTACTTGTAATCTCTGTCAAAAAATAAAATCTTTTAAAAAATAAAATAAAATATTTTTTAAAGAGGGGTGCGGGGGGTGCATCCTGCCTGGTGTGGACTGACCCAGCAGTCCTGAATTCCTGAAAATTCTCCCCAGGGCACTGCAGTTACTGACCCACAAAAGTTCAAAACGGTGAGAGCAACTTCTCTAGTAGTACCTTAAGCTATTTTCCCGACAGCTTATAAGCAATCTATCCATGTGGGAATTGAAACAGGGCGAAGCAGGGATTTCCCACTCCTCCCACACTGAGGGAATGCAGTTTCCAGAAGTTTAAAAAGAGAGGGACCAGTCAAGTAAGCAGTAAAATTTTCCAAATATAATGTGTGGCTTCCACCCTACAAAACCTTTACAGGCTCAAGTTCCTCTTGAGACAGGACTTAGAGACATGATTTTATTTTATTCTATTTATTTAAAAGATTTTATGTATTTATTTGACACGAAGAAAGAAACAGCAAGAGAGGGAACACAGCAGGGGAAGTGGGAGAGGGGGAAGCAGCTCCCTGATGAGCAGAGAGCCCAATGCAGGCCTCGATCCCAGGACCCTGGGATCATGACATGAGCTGAAGGCAGATACTTAACAACTGAGCCACCCAGGCGCCCCTAGAGACATGATTTTAAAGCCAAACCTCTAGTACCATGCCCTCAGTGAGCTGGGTTTAGGTTTCACAGACCATAATGTCACCCCTTTGAGCAGCTGAACAAACACTCTAAGCAGTCACAAGCAAGTGCCTTTAATGGATGCTCAGGCCATGCTCCTAGGGTCTGGCCCAGGCCCCGCACATACCAGGCAAGCAGTAAGCACAAAACTAATCACTCAATGAATACATACTATCTTTGCTTGTGTTCTTATTTGCTTCATTGTATCAATGTCATTATCACTTGGGGAGGGGCCAAATATTCCACAGAGTTCCAGAACAATGCTGAGGAAATAGGTCTCCTCGTGTGTATCGCGGTTCCTAACTAGGCCCCCTCTCCACCCGCTGCACACCCTCTCCCACCTCCTTCATGGGTCCCTTCCCAGCTGAAGCCACTCCCTCACCCACAGCTCCTCTTTTCCCTACAGTCCCCTTCAACCCTTGGAAAACTCGGAGAGGAAAATAAGAACACAGACACGTTTCATCCATCTATAGTATTATGTCTCTCAGAATGTCAGATATTTATATGTTATTGTCAACAAGATATTTTGGAGACATAGCTCTTGTCCAAACAATATGGTTACAAATTAGAGTATAAAGAATTTATTAAATATCTTTTTTTCCATTTTATTTCTTTTCAGTGTTCCAATATTTTTGATACAATAGCTTATTATTCAAAATAAGACAGTATTGAGGCAATGGAATGAATTTCTAATAATGACACACGGTGTTAGGAGAGCAGACAACAGGGTAAGGGGACAGGTTTGGAGAACAGACTCTTCCCAGTGCCCTAGAACACAGAGCTCCACCTGTCCACAGGCAGAATCTTTCATTCACGCGGGTAACCCACACTGACTCTGAATTCCGTCATGGTCCCAAGACCATCAACTCCATGGCCAAGAAGAAGCCAACTCCCAACACTCCCCACCACTTCTGTTCCCAAGGTCATTTGTGCGTTCCTCCAACACACTGAGCTGCAAATGTCTCAGTGCATATGTGGCTCTCCCCAAGCTCCTTGAAGGCAAAGATTCACTCCATAGCCCCAGCATCCTGCAGAGGGTACCATCTGGGAAGTGTTCAGTGCATATCTGTAGGATGAATAAACCCCTCTCCTTCCCTGGGTGCCTTGCTGGGAAGTTCCACACTAACGGGCTGGACACAGAAAGACTGCTTGCCAGAGACCTGGACTCCATGAAGGCAGAAATTTGGCTGTTTTGTCCACTGCTGTGCCCTTGAACAGTGCGGAGCACATACACTAAACAAATATATTTTGATAAATGAATGAATTAATCTGCTCCATTTGAAAGGGTGCTTTCCTGTCCTATTTCACCTGATGTCATTAGCAGTCACACAATCCAACCTCAGAATTACCGTCTCAGGGGCACCTGGGTGGCTCAGTGAGTTAGGCCTCTGCCTTTGGCTCAGGTCATGGTCTGAGGGTCCTGGGATCGAGCCCCACATTGGGCTCTCTGCTCAGCGGGGACCCTGTTTCCCCCTCTTTCTCTGCCTGCCTCTCTGCCTACTTGTGATCTCTTTTTCTGTCAAATAAATAAAATTTAAAAAAAAAAAAAAGGAATCATCCTCTCAGTATTTCTTTTTGTACTAAGTCTCTGTGGAGGTGACTTTTTTTTTTTTTTTTAGGTTTTATTTATTTAAGTAATCTCTACAGCCAATGTAGGACTGGAACTCACAACCCCAAGATCAAGAGTCACATGCTCTTCCAAGGGAGCCAGCCAGGGCGGTGACCAGTTGCCTACAATCATGTATCTCCTGCAACTCACTAGCCTGTCCGTTCCCATTCCTGCTCCTTAGTTGTCTTCTTCCCCTCTACCTCTTCCTCTCCTGTTCTCCCTCTTGGTTCTCCTCTTCCTCCTCATCTTCCCCACCTTCTCCCATTCTTCTTTTAATCATTTGAGACAAGCAAAAAAAGTATATTGTGATGATGTCTCCACCATCATTCAGCTCACAAACCATGATATTATAGTTATAATTAAGGTCCCTGTATATGTGTCCCCAACCCATGCTCTTCCCTTAAAGTTACTACTGTCCTTCACTCTTATATGTCTATATGTGTGTGTGTATGTATATACATATATACAGTATTGTTTGACAGTATTTTTTAACTTTTTATTCATTTTATCATACTCAAGTATACCACCAGTGAGACTTGCTTGTTTTCATTTGGAAACATGGAGTTCTAGAGTTCCTTATCACTGCTGTGTTACAGAGTATTCCATTGTATAAATGTATCACAGTTGATTCATTCATTCTGTGATGAATTGATGTGTGGATGGTTTTCAGTGTTTGCTGTTATGACAACTGCTGCTATGGGCATTTATGTCCCCTTTTAGGCAAGAGTGAAGGGGGATTCCATTTGGTCCTTGGGTATAAAGTCCAGGGTGCTTTTTCATGAGGACCCCAGCAGAGCTAGCCACCTCACATCCAGGGCCTAAGTAGCTCAGGAGCAGGAACTATATTGGGTTGGCAGTGAGAGCAAAGAAAACACATTAAAGTTACCATCTTTCCAGAACCTCAGCCCTCCGTCCAAAATCTGACTTTGTAATAGCACCGCACTGTCCTGATAGAAGATGTTCCTCTAGCTGCCTGGCAGTCCAAGAGCAGGACTGGAGAAAGCAATATAAGGATTGATCCAGGACCATATTAAATGTTAACAACAGAAAAGCAAAACATATATATTTTTAAATTGTGCCTGGAGGGTGGGGCACCTGGTAGGCTCAATCGGTAAAGCATGAGATCCTTTTTTTTTTTAAGAATTTATTTATCTATTTGACAGGCAGAAATCACAAGTAGGCAGAGAGAGCAGAGGAAGCAGGCTCCCCGCTGAGCAGAGAGCCCAATGCAGAGTTCAATCCCAGGACCCTGGGATCATGACCTGAGCCAAAGGCAGAGGCTTTAACCCACTGAGCCACCCAGGCGCCCCAAGCATGAGATTCTTAATCTTGGGGTTGTGAGTTCCAGTCCCACACTGGGTACAGAGATTACTTTAAAAAAAAAAAAATAAGAGATAGATAGATAGATAGATACAGATAGACAGATGATAGATAAATCGTGCCTGAGGGAATCTGAAACCATCAGCAGTAATGGCATGTCCTTTTTACTCTAGCCTTGCTTCCTTGCCTCAGCAATTGGCATTTCATTCTGCTTACCTTTTTCCCCTTCTTTCCCCCAAATCATTGCTTTTACAGAGTTACCAACCCACATCTTATCCATTTTGGAGATGATATTGAAAGACTGTACAAATGAGATTCTTCACAATGTTGGTGGCCAAAAGACATGATAATATAAATTAAGATCTTCATAAATGCCCCAGAACCCAGTGTATTACAATTATTCTTAAAGCTCAATAGAAAAAAATAGTGAATGAAATTCGCTTTCTTACCAACAATGTTAACCTTGACTTTGAGGTAGCATTTCTTTCACCCTTTATGCACAGACATTTTGATGTCACATTATATTTTTTAAAAGCCATGTTATCTCAATGTATGAAAACTTCATATCCTGAGGCTCAAATCGTAGATATGTTCTGCCTTTTGGTTCTAACATTTAATATCCTTATATCCTACTAAATAGAGGTCATGGAATTTCATACAGTAATGTGAGCACCACCTAGTGGGCACTCTGGCTACATTCCTGATTTGAAGGAAACCCTAATAGTTTCCCCAGACCAAAGAGGAACAGGAGCCAGCAAGTGCCCCCACCCACTGAAGTGGCAATTTACATAATTCATACAACCTTTCACCCGCCCCCAACACTTCAAAAATGTTCATAGGGCTATTCTAAATCTCACTGAAATTGCAAAGCCAGAAACAAGAGCTGTTATTCTCTTAAAGCCCAAACAACACTGCAGAGCCGAAAACCATTTTGCTCCTGCTTCCTTATGTTCAACTCCTATAGCTCCATAGCCCCTCTTCACACAACACCTAATTCTGTGTGTCTCTCAGATCTCTTCTATGATACAGTTCAACATAATCTCCCTTTCTGCATTTTTCAGTAGCTGGGCTTCCTATTTGTTTCCATTTCTAGCCTTTTTTTTTTTTTTTTTTTTTAATTTATTTGACAGACAGAGACCACAAGCAGGCAGAGAAGCAGGCAGAGAGGAGGGAGGAAGCAGGATCCCTGCTGAGCACAGAGCCCATCGTGGGCTCAATCCCAGGACCCTGGGATCATGACCTGAGCCGAAGGCGGAGGCCCAACCCACTGAGCCACCCAAGGCGCACCCATTTCTAGCCTTTAATTCACAACCTTCTCATGCTCAATTTTTTTAATCACCTCTGGTTGCCTAAGCTATTATTGATTCAAACAGCATATTCCAATCTAATTAAAGAGAATAGCTAATAATCCATGCTTTAAACAATTAGCAAGCCATTTTTATTAGTATATCAAAGGTAATTCAAAAACATTCAGTGCCCATTAAAATAAATAAGAAATTAAATTATTAATGTAAGAAATAATTTTTTTTCCTCAGAATTTTATTTATTTGTTAGAGAACACGCAGAGAGAGCAGCAGGCAGAGGGAGAGGGAAAAGCAGGTAAGAAGCCCGACGTGGGGCTTGAAGCCAGGACCCTGGGATCATGTCCCAAGCTGAAGGCAGAGGCTTAACCGACTGAGCCACCCAGGCATCCTTATAAGAAATAATTCTTAAATTATATGAAGTATGGATGGCTTAGCATATGTCAAAAGTTCAGAAATAACAGAAGTAAAATCAGTAAATCATTAAAGTAATAATTAGTAAAAGTTCACAGTGCATACACCAAAAAGACAGTTTGTAAATCAGGAACATGGAATGAGGCTCATTGTTAAATAGCGCTATCAAGTAGCTCATACAGTGAGAAAGCAGTGCCTGTTTATTCTTCACAGTGACTGGTTATAATATTAGAATTTCCCTTTTTTCTTTTTTTCTTTTTCTTTTTTTTTTTCCCCCCCCTTTAGAGAGAGAGAGAACACAACTGGGCAGGGGCAGAAGGAAAAGAGAAAGAATGAAGCGCTCACTTCAGAGCCCAACCTGGAGCTTGATCTCACAATCCTGAGGTCATGACTTGAGCTGAAATCAAGAATAGGACACTAAACCAACTAAGCCACCCAGATGCCCCAGTTAACCACTATCTTGAATTTTGAAATTATAGGAGGGATTCTTATATCATGGTGAAAAAGCAGTGACTGTCAACATTTCTGCCATTAATGAGTCTATAATGGTGTGAAAGAAACATGTCAGATATGTTAAAATAAAAAAACAGAGACCAGCATTGAATATTCCATTAGCAGACAAAACCAGCGTAGTCATATTAACAAAGCTTAACTTAGTGTATTTTTTTCTTTTTTTTTTTTTTAATTTACTTGACAGAGATCACAAGTAGGCAGAGAGGCAGGCAGAGAGAAAGAAAGGAAAGCAGTCTCCCTGCTGAGCAGAGAGCCCGATGCAGGGCTCAATCCCAGAACCCTGGGATCATGACCTGAGCCAAAGGCAGCGGCTTAACCCACTGAGCCACCCAGGCGCCCCAACTTAGTGTATTTTTCAAGACTAATTTGACCTGAGTCATTTCTTGTTTATACCATTGGAAAGCACAAGCAAAACTTAAACCTGTTTCCCAAGGTCGATATGTCCTGCCATTTAAGAAAATTCTAATATTGGAGGGTACCTTGGTGCCTCAGCTGATTAATCTGCCTTTGGATTAAGTCATCATTCCAGAGTCCTGGAATCAAGACCCGGCTTAGCAGGGAGTCTGCTTCTCTGCCCTTCCCCTGGCTCTGGCTCTTGCGCGCGCTCTCTCTCTCTCTCTCTCTCTCAACTAAATAAATAAAATATTTTTAAAAAGAAAGATAGGAAGTTAGGAAGAAAGGAAGGGAGGGAGAGAGAGAGGAAAAAGAGAGGGAGGGAGGGAGGAAAGAAAGCAAACCACCTGGGTGGCTCATTTGGGGGCTTGGGGAAAAAACTAAAGATCCCAATCCACATGATTATCATGAGAATTAAATGAGATAATGCACTGACCCTCACAAGCAGTCCATAATACTTTTCAGACAGCTTGGATACAAACTTTCATTTGCCTCTCTGTAGTTTCCTCCCACTGACTCTGCTTTTACCTCAATTTCTGCCTTTCGGTTTCCAGGGATACAAAGACCCAAAGCCTCTAACTTCTGACCTCACACCTTCTGACCCACTACTTAACTAAATTTTCATTTCTCCAGCTGAAGTCTCTGTATTTCTGCCAAGCAAGGTTTATAGCAATGCTTCCCAAACTTTATTCATGTGGTTAAAACACACAGAAAGTGAAGGGTGCCTGGGAGGCTCAGATGGTTAAGCGTCTGTCTTTGGCTCTGGTCATGACCCCAGGGTCCTGGGATCAAGTCCCAGATTGGGCTCTCTGCTCAGCAGGGAGCCTGCTTCCTCCTCTCTCTCTTCCTGCCTCTCTGCCTACTTGTGATCTCTGTCTGTCAAATAAATAAATAAAATCTTTAAAAAAAAAAAATAAAAATAAATAAAATAAATTGATGGTAAGTGATAAGATATGTACAGTTTTGAGCTAAATGGAGGACCTTGCTTAAAGCCAACATGTTCTGAAATCTCTCAGAGGGTTGAGTGGGATTGAGCCCCGTCCCCCACTACAGTGACCTACTTATCAAGTCACCCTTAATGACACTCCTTTCTTGCCAGTCTTACTTTCCCACTCCTTGATCATGCTTGCTGGGGTCACATCCCAAAGAAACTACTTGCACCCAAATTCTTATCACATTGTAGTAGATAATATTTTTTAAATTGGCAAAATAGTAATAAAAATAGTATCCAAGCAAAGTGAGCCTTTGTGTATCAAGCTCTGCTCCAAAGCAACTATCAACAAATAATGTAAAACCATGTCTTGATTCATTCATGAGAGTAGTTGCTTAAATTCTGTAATTCACTTTGCATCTGGAAGCACTGTATTTTTTTGCAGATTTGTATCAGGACACTTGTCTTTCATGGCTAAGGAGCTATGCCACAAAACCTTTAATGACTTCCAAAGCCACGTCTTTACCAGTAAATATCAGTAAAAGTGAAAAATATCTAGATTTACTGAGTATTTAATATATGTTAGTATTTTGTACCATTCCACTAATCAATGCAACAGCTTTATGTTGTTTTCGCCTTCCACAAATGCAAAAATTGAGGCTTACAGAGATTGGTTCCAAACTGGCACCCATCAAAACTTTGGGAGAAATTTTTGAACTAGCAATGAAGAGAAATTGTGGCAGAATAAACTATTTTTATCCTATAAGGTATTATTTCAATAAAGTCAACATATAGCCTCAACTAAAGTGAAAGATCGGGGCAAGTAACCAAATAATTCAATGGAATTCATAAAGAACATTTTTTCTTTCAAAGATTTTACTTTTAAGTAATCTACACCCACTGTGGGCCTCAAACTTACAACCTCAAGACTGAGAGTCACATATTCTACCAACTGAACCAGCCAGGCACCCCTCTGAGGAACGTTTCTGGGGTGAATCATCTACGTAGTTGAATCAAATCTGTGCTCTATGTTATATGCTTCAATAACTTCAGACTTTTCTACACAAATGGTCACTGTGGTCAGTCCCCATAATTATGCAACCGTGGCTGCAAAAATTATCACGGTGATTACTAGATTAGACAGAACTAAAAGTTCTGATTTTTAGGGCTGACATTACTGGCATTTAAGTGAAATGAGTTTATCCTTGACTTTGTAAGGTCTTCTGGGTTTGTTTTCTACAGATGGAATTTGCACCAAAAGCTAAATACATCGAAATAGTCCTGAGCATATGGCGAAGTTTTTGTGTTGAGATGTTCATCTGCCCACATGAAACCACTGTTGTCTTCCAAGAAAACTCTGGTTCCTGGGTTTATTTATACTGACCACATTAAGCTATTTGATATTTAAAGTAAAATGGAAATTCTGATCCATTCTACTCAAAAAATCTGCAAACTGCAGATTTTGTTTTGTGGTGTCTCATTTATTTAAGCTCCTTATAAAAGTCCTGAGGATGAAAATTAGTTAGGTTTCTGGCCATTCTTTTTTTTTTTTTTTTAATACTCCTTTTCTTATAATTTAAAAATCAAAATATGTGACTTAATTCTACTTTCGTAAGAGTGGACAAGAAGCCCATTTCCTGTTCATGATGAGCTGACCATATTCTGACAGGACACTAAGGAAGAACTGGATGACATACTGGCAGGAGAAAGGCAACTGGAAAAAAAAAGTGTACTCGTATTAGGAAAATGAGTCAGTGTCTAGGAACCAACTGCATTCAGCAGAAAAAATTTGCTCCAAATGAGCAAACTGAAAATGCTTCAAGAGAAGCTGCATAATGAATATATCTGGAGCTGTCAGGCACAAAATGCTTCATAAAGAATTCTGTTTAACTGCAATGATATCAATTTCTGGAACATCTCTAGAATAGATAGATTTTCAAAAGGTAGAATACATATGGGGCACCTGGATACCTCAGTCATCAAGGGTCCTACTCTTGTTTTTGTTTTTAAGATGAGTGTACTTTAAAAAAAAAAAAAAAACAAAGATTTTATTTGAGAGAGAGAGAACACAAGCAGAGGGAGCAGCCCCAGGAGAGGGAGAAGCAGACTCCCTGCTGAGCAGGGGAGCTTGATCCCAGGACCCTGAGGTCATGACAAGAGCTGAAGACAGATGCTTTACTGACTAAGCTACCCAAGCACCCCCGACTCTTGATTTCAGCTCAGGTCATGATCTCAGGGTCATGAGGTCAGGGTCATGAGCCCTATGTAGGGCTCCCTGATAACCAGAGTCTGCTGGAGATTCTTTCCCTCCTCCTCCTCCTCCAGCTCTGCTCCACCACACTCCCCCCTGCTCAGGCTCTCTAAAATGAATAAATTAAATCTAAAAAAAAAAAAAACAAAAAACACTAGAATACATAAATCAAATCACTAATGCATTCAGGACTTTTCTTTGGAACAGCAAAGTCTGCATGCCTAAATGTGTTCTAGTAAGGGGTCGAATGTCTACCCCAAACCAAAGTCACACACAAAAAATTTCTTGGGAGGAATAAAATTACAACAGGACATGCCAATACAGCAAACAAGCAACAGATGCATCAGAGAGAATTTATATTAAAGAATCTGAAAAAGATCACCAAAAAAATCAAGATTTCTCTTCCTTTTTAGCTTAATTAAAGTCATATTATCCCTTTCCTCCCCAGTAAAAGATGAAGAAAGAAAAGGTTAACACCCAAAACTTCTTGACATTGAAAATGCTACAAAATGGCTTGAACATTTATTTGCCCAGATGGCTTAGTAAAGAGGCCAACTCGGGTCTTTACCAGAGATTAAGTTGCTTCTCATGGTCACCAGGTCAAATGCAGAGCCAAGACCATTAAGATTGTAACTGACATTATTCACAGTGGCATTTGAGAGCATTTATAGCATTGTACAGCTTAAAACTGCCTTTTTTTTTTTTTAAGATTTTATTTATTTATTTGACAGAGATCAGAAGCAGGCAGAGAGGCAGGCAGAGAGAGAGAGGAGGAAGCAGGCTCCCTGCTGAGCAGAAAGCCCGATGTGGGGCTCCATCCCAGGACCCTGAGATCCTAACCTGAGCTGAAGGCAGAGGCTTTAGCCCACTGAGCCACCCACGTGCCCCTTACAACTGCTTTTGTATACATTAATTACGTTATCCTCACAACAATCCTATCAAGCAGGTGATGCGTATTACTTACTTTCCCATTTTATAAAACAGACCAGAGTCCCAGTCTCCAGATAACCCAGCTTTCTGTCTTCCACTTATTAGTCTCAATCCTTAAATTCTGCTTCCTTGAAAGATTTCGAGTGTTTTAACAAGCTCAGATCACCCCTCGCCATGTTAGTATCAAAAACACTGCCTCTGTTCACTGATTTACTCAAAGACAAGAAGATGGGGCTGGCTCTGTCATTATATTCTGTGAAATAATCAGCGGAGTATGTAAGATGATGAGTGCTCTAGAACCCAAGAAAAAGAAAATCAATGTAATAAATCAGGGGACCAAAAGAAAGGCCCATCACTCCCCTGATGACAACCAGTTACCAGGCCAGAAAATTAGCAAGTGAAACCCATGGTTTGGGCATCATCACAAATGTACTAAAGAGGGCTCTGGGCACCAGATCGCCCTGCACAGCAGGAAACATTAAAATACTTCCATAGCAACTGTAACTAAGGACATCAGCAGGATGCTGAAAATGCAAAAGAAAGAAAAAAAAGAGAGACAGACACATACACAGGACAACCAAGATTGTATCCCTGGTAGAGTGAAGCCCACTATTCACTCTCCGAAAACATAAATATTTCACCTCTGAGGCAGGCTGAAACCATCCTCTTGATCCATATTCTCTCAAGAAAAGATATCAGCCAAAGGGCCAAAAACACAAGAAACTCAAAACTGCACATACTGAGCAGGCAGCGGCTTGCTCAGGTCTAATGGACTGGTCGTGAGTCAGGAAAGAAACTCAAGCATTTAGGAACTACCAAACCTATTATGGCCAGGCAGGTACTGGCAGGAACACAAAAGTGAATCAGACATACATTCTTGGGGGACCTGAGTGGCTCAGTCGGCTAAGCGTCTACCTTCAGCTCAGGTCTTGATCCCAGGGGTCCTGGGATCAAGCCCCACAAGAGGCTCCCTGATCAGCAGGGAGTCTGCTTCTCCCTCTCCTGGGGCTGCACTCCCTGCTTATGTGCTCTCTCTCTCCATCAAATAAGTAAAATCGGGAGGGGGGGGGGGAAGAAAAGAAAAGAAAAAGAAATACATTCTGTCCTTGGAGTGTTCAATGTTGTGAGGGAAGATAAAAGAAAAATTGCGAAAAATTGCAATACAGGCTCAGGTCATGAACCCAGGATCCTGGGATCAAGTCCCAAATCAGGCTCCCTGCCCCATCTGCTTCTCTCTCTCCCTCTGCCTCCCACTCCTCCTGTTTTTGTTCTCTCTCTCACACTCTCTCAAATAAATAAAATCTTTAATTAAAAAAATTATTACACAATCAACTAGAATGTAAGACATAAAAAAATGAAAATTGGTATTAGAGTTCAGATTATTGGAGGATGTTGTGGATTGAATTGTGTCCCCCCCAAAATTGGTATGTTGAAATCCTAACCCCCAGGACTTCAGAATGTGATCTTTTTTGGAACTAGGGTCTTTGCAAATATCAAGTTAAAATGAGGTCATCAGGGTGGGGCCTAATGCAGGGCTGATGTCCTTCATTCAGAGAGAGAAGAGCTTGTAAAAACCAAGGCAAACCAGGAAGGTGGGAGCAGACAGCAGTGACGCAGCCACAGGCCAAGATACATACATGGAGGTTTGCCGAGAGCCACCAGAAGCTTCGCAGGGGCAAGGAGTCATTCTTTCCAGGAGCCAACAGAAACGGGATGGCTCTGCTGACAACTGGATTTCAGAACAGTGAGGGAGAAATTTCTGTTGTTATAAACCGCTGTGGTTTTTGCTACTTGGTAACCACAGCCCTAGGAAAGAATGCAGAGGGAGAGAGGACTTCATACTCAACAGATTACAGCAGGCTTCTTGCAAGCAATGCATCTAAATGCGACCTTGAAGAACCTGTAGTATAGGATTGGTAGGAAATGGGGTTTCCTATTTATATAATAATAGCGTCGACCCTTTATTAAGACTTCATTCTGCACCAGTTTTATACTGGGAATGATTTCTGCATAACTCGCGTGGCCACTGGCTCATCAAGGACCCACACACACACCTCCCCCTCCCTAATCGACTCCCACTGTTCCATCCCACAATGGCTGCTGTGTACAGAAGCTTCAGTTTAGTAAACGGAAAAGGAAGGAGGGCTTGGGGTTTGGCGAGAGATGTGGAAGGGAGGGAGAGAAAGGGAAGAGATGGCAAAGCATCTACTCCCCTTCTAGCCTGGCCATGATCTCCCTCCAGAAGAGACGGCGGAAACAAGTTCCAGAACCTCTCTGAGCTGTTTTGTTCTCATGTGAAACTAGGTGAGAAACTAGTCAAAGAAACTCTGAGAGGCTCTGTATGTTTGGGACTGAGACAGCTCAGAGGCAGGGGAACGCCATTCTCCCGTCCTCTCCACAGGGAGGCCTCCCAGGGACTAGACCCTTTGGGAGCTCTGAGGGTCAACAACTCCGGCATGGACAGTGTTCTGATGATGGACAGTGGCCCTGGGAAAACATCAGCTTTGGCAAAGCCTCAGCAATAGCCTTGCAAGCAAATGCTGGACATTTGCAATTGCAAAAGAGAGATAGGTTAGCGTGGGAATTTCTTTGAGAACTTCTAGAAATAACTGAAGATACTCTGCATGGATTTCTTCCAGTCAAATAGGATGGGGATCCACACCACAAAAATTGGAATATAAAAATAAAATGTGAGGTAAATATCCAGTAGTGCAATTGCTGGGTCGTAGGGTAGCTCTCTTTTCAACTTTCTGAGAAAACTCCCCACTGTTTATCCCAAAGATATAAATGTAGTGATCCAAAGGGGAACCTGCACCCCAATGTTTATAGTAATATCTACAATAGCCAAACTATGGAGAGAGTCCAGATGTCCATGGACAGATGAATGAAGATGTAGTGTGTGTTCACACACACACACACACACACAGGAATATTACTCATCCATCAAAAAGAATGAAATCTTACCATCTGCAATGACGTGGATGGAACTAGAGGGAATTAGGCTAAGTGAAATAAGTTAGTCAGAGAGAGACAATTATCATATGACCTCACTCATATGTAGAACTTAAGAAACAAAACAGAGGATCAAAGCAGAAGAGAGGAAAAAATAAAAGACGAAATCAGAGAGGGGAAAAAACCTTGTTTATTTATTTATATTTCAGAGAAAATGAATGTGAGACTGAGAACACAAGTGGGGTGAAGGGCAGAGGCAGAAGCGGACTCCTCACTGAGCAGGGAGCCCGATGTGGGACTCAATCCCAAACCCTTAGGATCATGATCTGAGCCAAAGGCAGATGCTTAACCAATTGAGCCACCCAGGTAACCCCATAAGAGACTCTTTTTTTTTTTTTTAAGATTTTTATTTATTTATTTGCTAGACAGAGAGAGAGATCACAAGTAGGCAGAGAGGCAGGCAGAGAGAGAGGGGGAAGCAGGCTCCCCACTGAGCAGAGAGCCCTATGTGGGGCTCAATTCCAGGACCCTGAGATCATGACCTGAGCTGAAGGCAGAGGCTTAAACCACTGAGCCACCCAGGCACTCCCCGCCCCCCCAATAAGAGACTCTTAATCACAGGAAAGAAACTGAGAGTTGCCAGAGGGGAGAGGAGTAGGGGGATGGGGTAACTGGGTGATGGACATTGGGAAGGGCATGTGATGTAACGAGCACTGGGTATTACAGAAGACTGATGAATCACTGAACTCTACCTCTGAAACTAATAATACATTATAAGTTAATTAACTGAATTTAAATGTTTAAAAATGTTAAAAAGAAAAGAATGTGAGAACTTGTTCGGTGACAGTAGGCTTATGAGGCCTGGAATATACCAGTCAGGCACAGATTTTATTTAATCCAAGTGACAGCCATCTTTATCCCCATCTTGCAGGCAAGAAAACTGAGGCTAAGTTAAATAACTTCCCCAGTCAGTAACCCAGTCGGTATACAACTGAGTCAAAAATAAAACCACGTCTGTCAATAGGCCACGCTTTTCCCACTAGGCCACACTGCTGATCTAAATAGAGGGGCAAAGCAAACCACTTGCAAGGAGTTGGAAAATGAATACAGTAGGTCAGGGTATGGAAACAGAACACAATTGTTCAAATGAACAGACGTTCATAAAGATACAACTGAGCTAGCTATGGGCAGAACAAAGAGACTCAACAGGAGATAATAAGATACCCAGAAGCCACTGCACCCCCAATGAGTCCTAGTGAGTCTGGAAGCCATGCAGAAGAGGCCCGCCAGCGGGATCTCCAACAGGGAGAGAGAGTGGCAAGGGTAGTGGGAGGAGGGCAGGGGATTGTCAGAGAACAATCTGACCTTTCCAATAATCTGACCTCGCCCCTCCCAATCTCTTGCCTGTGTCCGCAAAATGGAAACCGGCTACCAAGGGAGCCTGGATGAGGCCAGTGTCAGGATCAGAGACTCAGAAGTGGCAGAGAAGGAAGACGTTTCCATGGAGAGGAGGCAAGTTGAGGACATAGGCTCCTCGGGGCCTGCTTTGCCCTTGGATCCATTCCTTACCCTCCTCTGCCATCTTCTGTATCATGAGGATTTTCTTTCCCAGCTTCCTTGCTCTCTGGTTTTGGCATCAGTTCAGCCAACAGGAGGCTCTGAAGGAATACTGGGAGCAAACAGGGAGAAGCCGGGCCATTTCGCCCCGTCTCTTCCTGCTCCAGCGACCCTCTCATCTGCGGACCCAGCTCTCACAGCAAGCCCTGCTGCGGTTCCAGCTTCCGCGTGGTGATCCTTGATCCTACGGCCTCTTCATCTTTAGGCAGTGGTAGGAGCAGGGGTGGTGTACTGTCCCACTCTAGGCTTCTCAGTCCTGCCATCTCCCATGTATCCTGTTCCTTGTACTAAATTCTGTTCTTAAAATATAAAATTCTGACCTGACCTTCGGCTCAGGTCATGATCTCAGGGTCCTGGGATCGAGTCCCGCATCGGGCTCTCTGTTCAACAGGGAACCTGCTTCTCCCTCTCTCTGCCTGCCTCTTTGCCTACTTGTGATCTCTGTCAAATAAATAAATAAAATCTTTTAAAAAATAAGGAATTAGGACACCTGGGTGGCTCAGTCGGTTAACCGTCTGCCTTTGGCTCAGGTCATGATCTCGGGGACCTGGGATCAAGACCCACCTCGGCCCCCCTGCTCAGCGGGGAGTGTGCGTCTCCCTCTCCGCTCTCCTCCCCCTCACTCACCTTCTCTTTCTCTCTCTCTCCCCCAAATAAAATATTTTAAAAAATAAAATATCAAAAATATTTCCTAGACCCTGTCTACTACAGGAAACACACATTAGAAAACCTCAACCTTCCCACAGGAAACAGCAGGAAAATGAACATAAACACAACTTGTAGATCACAAGTATTGAGTATGTTTTTGTTGCACTATCACTGATCTGAGTCTGTTTCTCCCTCTTCCGGGGGCCTCCAGCCCGTCAACCACCAGCGCTCTGATCTGCTCTCTGGCCCTGCCGGCCCTTCCTCAGACCCCCGGAGCCGTGGCTACATGGATACCGCCGTGTAGCCATGGTTACAGCCATGTAACCAATATTCTATTTAGAACTCTTCATTTCCTGGGGCCGCAGAGGGCTCAGTCTGTTAAATGTCTGACTCTTGAGCTCAGCTCAGGTCTTGATCTCAGGATCATGTGTTCACTCCCTGCACTGGGACAACAACAACAACAAAACCCTCCTAATTTCCTCACTGAATTGCCCTTCTGTAGTATGTTATCAAGACCCATCCCTGTCGCACCTGGGTGGCTCAGTCAGTTAACCATCCGCCCTCGGCTCAGGTCATGATCCCAGAGTCCTGGGACGGAATCCCACAGCTTCAGGCTCCCACTCTCCCTCTCCTCCCCGCTCATTATCTCTCTCTCAAATAAATAAATAAAATCTTGGCAGAAAATACCCATCTCTGAGTAGAGCAAATTCTCTACTTTCTCAGTTCCTGCTTTTTTCTGCAGAAACACTGTGTAGCCAAATGTTTCTTCTGTTGGGATGTGCATGTGCTCTGTTCAGTATATCCACAGCATCCATTTCCACTCATCCCATGCCCATACCTTTCCCTGGAGTCCCTCAAACTTACTAAGGTTCCCATCAGTTTAAAAATGATGCAAAGGAAATCTACTAAGAACCAGGGACCAAAAATAAATTTATGACAACATGCCATAATTTCATACATGGAATTATTTTTAAGATAGGGAAGGGGCTGGGGTGCCTGGGTAGCTCAGTGGGTTAAAGCCTCTGCCTTCAGCTCAGGTCATGGTCTCAGGGTCCTGGGATTGAGCCCCACATCAGGCTCTCTGCTCAGTGGGAAACCTGCTTCCTCCTCCTCTCTCTCTCTCTCTCTTCTCTCTCTCGGTCTGCCTCTCCACATACTTGTGATCTCTGTCTGATAAAAAAAAAAAAAAAAAAAAAAAGATAGGGAAGGGTTTATTTATAAAAATGAAATAAACTGCTGACATATAAAATCCTGACATGGACGAAAATCAATGTTATTAAGACATTTATCCATAAAACAACTCACTGCATTTTTACCGTTAGAATACTGAACTTCCACCAAAAATTTGGAATTTTATTCAATCTACAAAATTTCCATTTGCCCACAACTCTTCAGGATCATCAGCCTTTGCAAACTGAGTTCCATCTCAAAAACAACTCTAGGGGTGCCTGGGTGGCTCAGAGTAAGCCTCTGCCTTGGGCTCAGGTCATGATCTCAGGGTCCTAGGATCGAGCTCTGCATTGGGCTCTCTGCTCAGTGGAGAGCCTGTTTCCCCCTCTCTCTGCCTGCCTCTCTGCCTACTTGTGATCTCTCTGTCAAATAATAAGTAAAATCTTTAAAAAAAAAAAAAACAGTTCAAGGTCCAGTATTAATGGTTTAAGTACACATTAGTCATTTCAGACAGGGATTGTTTTCTCCAATACATACTTTTGTTCTACTCTGGAATGCAGTTCAGTCTAGTTGTTAAATGCAAAGGTGTGATAAATGGCACTGTTGGTCCCAGATTTCCTATATTCTATCCATACGGTTTGCCACCGTCTTTGAAAATCCTCCTGTGTTGAAGGTTAGGTTTGCAAGTGGTTAACTCCTGAGGCATGCTCTTGGAAACAGCACTTTTAACAGAGCAAGGGAAGCAAGACGGGGTAAGGGAGAAAAATGGGACCAAGTCAGTTGCAGCCAAGGCCTCAGCCAAACCCACGGGAGGCTCAGGAGCTGGGATGGCCCTTGGGAAATGTTTTGAATTGAGGAGAGGGGTTGGGTCTCTGTACTGTCACACCTGACCAGTGAATGCATGTGGGTGGCCTACGGGGGCACCCTTGAACCAAACAGTTCCCGGCAGGCAGTGGGGATGGGAGATCCTAGCTGAGGGTGAAAGTGGGTAGATAGGAGTGTTAGGGGGCCTTAGCTGCGAGGCATCTTCAGCAATAAATATTCCTAGCTTCTGAGGGGAATAAGTTCTGAAGTGGGATCAGGAGGTACACCATAGCATCTACTCTATCCCACTGAAGTAGAGTGTATCTCTTTGCTTCCTGACCTTGGGTTCAGCCTGGTGACATACCTTGGCTAACTGAACGAGGCAAAAGTGAATATACCAATCTCAAGAGTTGGCCTTAAGAGACCTTGCATTTTTCCAATTTCCTTCTTATCCACATCCAGGCTAACCTGCTGGTCTCAGGAGGAAGATGAGAGAGGCACACAGAGCAGAACCATCCCAGCCAGCAACCCAGGCAAGCAAAACTTAAACACCCAAGATGGCCTGCAGACACTATAGAAATGAGTGCTTGCTTCTGTAGGATGTGCTTTGTTTCGCATCGATAGCAAGTCAATGTAACAGCTCCGTTGTCAATATAACAGACTCCGACCCATCCGTCAGATCTGGTTCAGTATCTGATACTTTGATGATTAACTTTATGTATCAACTTGACTGGCTACACAGTACCCAAATTTACATTACTTCTGGATGTGTCTGCAAGGGTATTTCTGGTAGATTAGCCTTTGAATCCGCTCTGTAAAGCCGATTGCCCGCCCCAATGTGAGCAGTCATCATTCAATCTATGGAAGGCCTGAATGAAACAAAAGGCAGAGGAGGAAGGATATACATACCTCCCACTGGTTCCTTCTTTCTGGAACACCCTGACCAATACACTGACCTCCCTGTGACTGAAATAATTTCCCCAATCTTTTCTTGCATGCTTCAAGCTCACCCTTGATATAGACACAGTATCTGCCCTCTAATGTTGTTGTGTTTAGCATGGTACACAGCAACTCAGAAGCACTCGATCACTGTAAAACATAGTCGTATTCGTATGCTTTAATTGTAGGTGCAAAAATCACGAGCCTAGAAGATGTTTGTGGGTGAAGGAGGGTAGCAAGGGAAGGTGCAGTTCCTACTGCTCTCCAAACCCCTAGACTGCGCATACCCTGCCCTCTGCCCTTCAAATATTTAGGTTCTGGCAGCGGAGGAGGGGGCAGAGCTGAGCCCAGCCATGTCACTGGGGAATTGCAGGATCTGCCCTCCAATTCCTGGACTGTCAAGCCAAAGATGCTATCAGATGGAAGAGGCAAGACAGGGCATCTGGGTGGCTCAGTGATTAAGCCTCTGCCTTCGGCTCAGGTCATGATCTCAGCATCCTGGGATGGAGCCCCACATCGGGCTCTCTGCTCAGCGGGGAGTCTGCTTCCCCTTCTTTCTGCCTGCCTCTCTGCCTACTTGTGATCTCTGTGTCGAATAAATAAAATCTTTAAAAATAAATAAATAAATAAAATGGAAGAGGCAAGAGAGAACAGAGGACAGGTGCCTTCTAGTCCTATACTGGTCCTTTCTTGGGGCTTCCAGGCTCTGGAGCGTTCTTCTTCATGCAGAACACGGTGGTCTGTTACACCAGGAAAAGCCTATGGGGCCCTTATGGGGTAGCCACTCCAAACGCTGCTGTAGGCAGGGAGTCTGTGCTCACTGAAATTCAACTGCCAAGTTTTGGCAGGGTGCTTTACTCTTCCCTCTTCCTTTTTAAACTGACAAGGAAAAATAAAGTGCAGAAATAATGTTAACCAAATAAAGAGACGCTATGGGTTTTTTTTAAACCTCATCTGCGTCAGAAAATTCATTCCCCAATGAGCCATAACCAGATGAGACTGCACATTTCCTAAGTCTTACAAGAGAAAGCTTTAATTACAGACTTCATGTTTTATGACCAGCTGAGTCCAAGCCAGTCCCAAAGGGAGCTGAGCCTGAAATTCCTCACATCTATGCCCCCAAAATCTTAACTATCAGCTTGCTCTTCCCAACCATGAGGTTTTTTCATTTTAAACACAAGTGAAACTGAGACTCATTTCCCTTCATTTCCCAAATTCCTAAAACAGCTACTCTTTGTTTTTAATGGTGCTGCAAAAAAAGGAAAGAGAAAAGAGAACAGCACATTCCTGAAACATTACGAAAGACCAACAGAAAAGAAGCAAGTGTAGCCCACTGCAGCGAATCCTGGGGAAGGGCTTCTAGAACTCTGGCACCAAGCCACCTTAACAAAAAGAGGAGAACAAAAGAATTGCCCTGGGGGACACCTGGAAGCATAAATAAAAATGGAAAGAGCTAACATTAATGAGAGTTCACTCTGTTCCAGCCACTGCTCTGACATTTAACACGCGCTCGTCATTCATTCCCATGATAACCCCATAAGGCAGGTGATCCTATTATTCCCATTTTATAGATCAGGAAATGGAGACTCAAAGAGGTTAAGCCACTTGCCCAAGGACACACAGCTAGAAAAAGGTGGAGGTGGGACTCAAAGTTTTGCTCTAAAACCTGTAGTTTCAACCATAAGTGGCCAACAGTAGTCTACCACCAGCTTGAAATGTCATTAAAGGTTCACTGTAAAATGCATGTGGGTATTTCATTCTATTCAATAATATCTTCACATTTGCTTTAAGATAAAAATTTCTTTCAAAGATGTTCACTGACCTTTTTTCTATGTCCTACTTTTCTTGAAGCAAATCTTCAACCACGTTTGATGCTCCAGGAAGGCAGACAGTATTTAGAGTGGCAGGGTCAGGGTGAGACGCACTGGCTGGCCTAGGGCAGCTCCCTTGCCCAAGAAAATAAAAAAATTTTATTGTATCAGTCAGAATTAATTTGTCCAATTAACCGTATTTATAAGAGAGAGGGTTAACTTCTTCCCCAGTGTCAAGGCACCTGATTCTGAAGGGTTGTGGGTAAAATGGATCAAACAACACAGATAACTGAGTCATTTAGCAGAAAACGAGACAAACACATCAGTGTGATAGATGAAGTTCACCATGGCTAAACTCAAAATAAGCATAAGGCCTGACATAAGGCAGAGCATCTTATGAGCAGGATTATTTTTAGCTTGGACTGAGATATAAAGATATGTGAGAGAGAAAGGGGGAGGAAATGTGTGTGTGTGTGTGTGTGTGTGTGTGTGTATAAGTGGGGGAGAAAAAATTTGGAGAAGGAGCAAAAAATCTGCTTTTTTTAGAAAAGATAATGAAATTGGGGTGTCTACATGGCTCAGTTGGAAGAGCATGCAACTCTTGATGTTGGGGCCATGAGTTTCAGCCCCACAGGGGGGGGCAGAAATTATGAAAATAAATTTTTTAAAACTTAGGGGGAAAAAAGACAAGATAATGCAATTTAATGGGGGAAAGAAGTACAGGAATTAGAGTCAATTCAACCATGAATGAAAGAGAGCATTATATGTGATAATCATAGTGAAACTTATTTTATCAAATTTAAGACACCACCAATGAGAAGATTCACTCACTCTCTTTTTTTTTTTTTTAATTTATTTACTTGACAGAGAGAGGGAGAGAGAGAGCGCAAGCAGGGAGAGGCAGAGGGAGAAGCAGACTCCCGGCTGAGCAAGGAGCCTGATATGGGATTTGATCCCAGAACCCTGGGATCTTGACCTGAGCCAAAGGCAGACACCCAACAACTGAGCCACCACCCAGGTGCCCCTCACTCACTCTTGAAATCGGTATGATACCATATGTGAGCTAACTAGAATTTAAATAAAAATTTGAAAGTTTTAAAAAAATTTTTTAAAAAGATTAAAAACTTTTAAAAAAGTTTTTAAAAAAGATTCATTCAACTATTCTTTTAAAATGTCATCTGAGAACTGATGAACTCCAATAATTCTTTGAGTCTCATCTGCAAAACAAAGGTAACACCTACTACAGCCTTTGCAGGGCAGTGGTGAGGAATAAATGAGGGGACATACGCCTGACATACGGTAGGGCCTTGGGAAATATAAGTATTATTTCTACCACTTTTTGCCAAAAGCAACCTTCTTCGCCAAAATACTTTTATTTTTATTGCAAAAGTTTACATTGTAAAGGGGAGCATTTACCTAACTACAAATGAAAACAATAGGCCGACGGATAAAGCGAGACAGTATTTATCCTCCCCAGATTTTTCCATATTTACACAACAAATGTATGTGCATACTGACGCACACACATAGGTGATCGATTGCTTTTTAAAATTTATTCATCTGAGAGGCGCCTCGGTGGCTCAGTCGGTTGGGCGCAGACTCGAGATTTCAGCAGAGGTCGTGATCACAGGGTCCCGGGATAGAGCCTGCTATCCTGCCCTTGCCCAGAGGGGAGTCTGCTTGAGGATTCTCTCTCTCTCTCCTTCTGTCCCTCCCCCTGCTCAGATACACTCTCTCTTTCTAAAATAAATAAATCTTTAAAAATAAATTTTAAAATATTCGTTTGAGCACCCTGAAGGTTTTTCACACCACATAATGGACAGAGAATCATCCTAAAGGAGACACAACTCATTAATTCTCTTTCTAAAACCTGCTAGGTTCTATCAGTGAAACTAATATAAATTACATCATCCCTAACTTAAAGACCATTAGAGTCTAGTGCTGTCTGATTCCTAATTGTATCCTCCATGACAGACCTGAAGATTTTTTTCCAATCAACTGTAACTGGATGTACTCTCTATATGGTCATGGATTTCTCTCTTACACTTCTAACCATAGTTCAATTCTTCTTGTTTCTATCTTATCACCTCAGCCAGTGCCCTGAAAAACAGAAATGACAGTTTGTGACAATGACAATGGCACTGATCACTGGAAAGATAAGACAGCAAATAAATTAAGAGTCATTCTCGTGATCAATGGTGGGTTTCAGGCTGTAGAGAGACTGGCTAGAAGCTAAGCAAGGAATCAAAGATGAATTAAATAAAGGAATCAGGGTGATCAAGCTCTCCTTGTGTTCAAAGAGTCAGGGGAATAGCAGGGCGAGGCAAGAACTCTGTGCAGGGGGCGCCTGGGTGGCTCAGTGGATTAAGCCGCTGCCTTCAGCTCAGGTCATGATCTCGGGGTCCTGAGATTGAGTCCCGCATCGGGCTCTCTGCTCAGCGGGGAGCCTGCTTCCCTCTCTCTCTCTCTCTCTGCCTGCCTCTCCATCTACTTGTGATTTCTCTCTGTCAAATAAATAAATAAAATCTTCAAAAAAAAAAAAAAAAAGAACTCTGTGCAGGAGTTAGGGTTACAGAGAAGAAAGGTACAAATCACATCGTATGTGGTGGACAAGGTCAGAACAGGAACAAGCTTCAGGCTGTAACTCTCCAAGTGGGTAACAGGAATGAGATTTAAGAGATGAAGGGAAAATCTGTGGACCTGAAGAGGTAAAGACATTCTGGAAGCTCGGATGCTGGAGGGTCCCACGGTTGCTGACAGTCCTCAGACAACCTCAGGAGCTAGAGTAGCAGGAAGACAGTGGAGCATCTGTCATGGGAAAACTCGTCTTCCTCCTTCTGTGAGGAAAACCCAGCTCCTCCCTGTGTTTCTTTTCTAGGAGTCTCCTTTACTTTTACCCAGAACACTTCACGTCTGGTCTCTTCTGGATGTGTGGAGGTTTTCCTCCATACCGAGCAATTCTCCGGGACACGAGCTGGGTATCTTACAATTTACTCAGTTCTATCCAGAAATAGGGTCACATCCCAGAGCTTAAGGCCTTTGTCTCACAGGATTGCTCCTCACCTGCAAAACACACACGTCAGATGCCAGCTGTAAGCTCAAGCTATCACCTGAGCTTCTGACCAACTGGCTATAGACTAGAGGTTCCAAAGACCCCCATTTTGGGTTTAATTTGCTAGAGAAGCTCACAGAACTCTGGTAAACTTAGGTTTACCAGTTTATTAAAGGATATGGAAGGATACAGATGAAGAGTCAGATGAAGAGATACTTAGGGGGAGAAGGTCTGGTAGCATTCCTACTGCAGGAGCTTCAGACCCCTGGAGTCGAGGTATGTCACCCGGTGTTGAGGTGTGACCCCCTGGAAGCTCCCTGAACGCCACACCACTGGGATGTTAAAGACGCTTCCTCATGTAAGCATGATCCGTTATTTACTGTTTCTAACCCCTCTTCCCCTCTCTGGAGGAAGGGGGGGGTCCTGAAAATTTTAATGTTGGGTTGATCTTTCTGGGGACCCCTGGAAGGTCCCTGAACCCCCATACCGCTGGGACGTTATGGATGCTTCCTCATGTAAGCATGACCCATTATTTACTGTTTCTAACCCCTCTTCCCTCTCTGGAGGAGGGAGTCCTGAAAATTTTAATGTTGAGTTGATCTTTCTGGGGACCATCCCATCTTGGGAGCCATCCAGGAGCTCACCCAGAGTAAAGTTAATAGAACAGAAGATGCTCTTCATGCTCTTATTGTTTAGGAATTTACAAGGGTTTTAGGAGACTTATGCCAGAGATGGAGGTCGCAGACAAATATTAGAACAAGAGATGTTCCTAGTGTTCTTATCATTTAGAAAATTACAAGGGTTGTAGGAGCTCCAGGGACAGAGACCAATACATATTTTTTCCATTATCTCAGCGCCCTAAGATCTTCTGAGAGTGTGTGTATGGGGTGACTGGAATGTTAGTAGACAAGAGCTACAAGAGAGTGCACAGTAGAGTGTAATGTCAAGGGGATCGAAGGAAGACGAACACTTTCACCAGAGTCAGAGAGTCACAATTTCCAACAGTGATTCTCAGAGTGTAGGTCCTAGACCAGCCATACAGGCACCACCCAGGAACCTGTTAGAAATGCAAACTCCAGGCTCCCCTTCAGACCCACTGAATCAGAAACAGAGAATGCGCTCAGAAACCTGCATTTTAACAGGCCTATGAGTGACACTGGGGCTTGCTAGAGTTTGACCACTGCTGGTTCACCAGGCGCCACGAAGTTGAATGACAGGTCCACACCTGCTCATTAACCATCACAACCGTTTCTTTTATTATTATTATATTATGTTAGTCACCATACAGTACATCATTAGTTTTTGATGTGTGTTCCATGATTCTTTGTTTGCATATAACACCCAGTGCTCCATGCAATCCGTGCCCTCCTGAATCCCCACCACCAGAAGAAACCCTCCTCCCACTCCCCATCCCCTCTGAAACCCTCAATTTGTTTCCCACACAACCGTTCCTTTGGTCATCTGTGGAGTTTAGATTTCAGTGAAAGCCACAACCTAGAGGGAGCATTATGGAGAAAAGCTGGGAGTAAAGAGTTTATTTACAAGGGAACAAGGGTTCCTGATGCAGCCCTGAATGTTGACTCTCTTCCCTCCTATCCTAAGCCCTAGAGTGGGCTCAGCCATCTTGACAGAAATTGGGGACAGGAGTATATAAGGGGCAAGCTGAATTAATAACTGTAGTAGCAGTATTTTTTATAATTATAATATTATAATACATAACTATATACATACACACAATAATAATGTTAATAATTACATATAATTAGTAACTATTAATCTGATTGCAATCATAAGGCAGCAGGCAGATAAGCTCCATGGTCTCCCGGTGCTGAATGTGGAGCAAATGTTTGCACACTCATAGTTATCAGATGGAGCAGATGTTGGCCACACAGACTAACGATTCTTCAGTTTATCTTTCAACTAACCAAATCAGTCCAGCAGCCTATCAACCAGCCCACAGTGCCCAAAAAGCACTTAAGTTCATGTAGTTAAAAACTCTCTGATGTTAACGCGAAGTCTTATACTCATAGTCTTCTCCTTTGCTGGGAAACGAGCCCCTCCCAAAACCACCATTGAGATCATTCTTCGAATGAAGCTCACTACACCACAGGTGGCTTCACCCCTAACTACTGTTAACAACATTTGCATGTTGTTTCTCTGAGGAGACTGAGGAGGGGATCCTGAAATCCAGACACCTGAGAGCGCGCCTGCGGAGTTCAATCACAGTTGGACCCTCTCCTCTCCTGACTAAACTTCAGCTTTGTTCTTGGCTCTCTGCACTTGAGTCACAGAAAGGGAAACACTAGACAACCTCATCCTCTTTGTCTGGTCTCTTACTTCTGGTGTGCCCCCTGAAGTAACCGATCTCACATATTCTATTTCTAGTAATTACTAAAACAAATACATTTCTTTCAATAAAAGAGATCGTCTTTCTGATCAGGACGACAGAGCAGACAAAGCAGGAAGGCAGGCGTCCATCATGAGACGAGCCGGGAACGAAGAGGTACCGAGTTGCCATGGGAATGCCAGTTTATTGTTTATTATAGATTAATTTACTTAGGAGTGTCAGTACTGTTGTGGTTAAAGCAAGAGCTTGGAAACTTAGACTCGAGTTCCAGAATTAGATAAGCTAGTCATTAGCTGTGTGACTGTAGAAATAACAGGATCTTGGGCCTATTATTATTCAACATAATAGTAAAGATTAAATGATAATGCATATAAATGTGCCTAGGGGAGTTCCCTGGACTCAGTGAACCTCAATAAGTGGTAGCCTGGAGCTTGCATTTCTTTTTTTAATATTTTATTTTTAAGTAATCTCTACACCCAATGTGGGGCTCAAACTCACAACCCCGAGATCAAGAGTCACACACTCCACCAACGGAGCCAGCCCAGCACCCAAGGAGTTTGCCCTTCTTATGAATAAACTACACCATCCCTTAGAAACAATGCACAATACAGAAGCAAATAATAATTGAATACTTCTTGCCTTCTATAAACATAAAAATATTCCTGAGAAGAGACATATTACTAAGTCTTTGAATAGGATTCAGGGAAGAACATAGTTAGCACTATGTTGTGATGAACCTAAAGGGAGAAGAAGACATAGTCTTCACCCTCAGTGGGGCAAGACATAGAATTTTTATTTTTTTTAAAGATTTTATTTATTTATTTGACAGAGAGAGATCACAAGTAGACAGAGAGGCAGGCAGAGAGAGAGGGAAGCAGGCTCCCTGCTGAGCAGAGCCCGATGCGGGACTTGATTCCAGCACCCTGAGATCATGACCTGAGCCGAAGACAGCGGCTTAACCCACTGAGCCACCCAGGTGCCCCTGGAATTTTTTTTTTTTTAAACTTAATTTTTTTTAGAGGAGTTGGAGGTTGATAGGCCACCTGAGTGGCTTTGTAGGTTAAACATCTGACTCTTGACTGCTGCTCAGGTCATGATCTCAGAGTCATGGGATCAAGCCCCACACTGGGCTCCAGAACTAAGTGCAGAGCCTGCTAGTCCCTATCCCTCAGCTACTCCCCACCATCCCTTCCCCAAATCAATCAATCAATCAATACTTTTTAAAAACAATTTTTAGGTGTACAACAAAATCGAGAGGTAGGTACAGATATTTCCAGTATACTCCCTGCCCCCCTGCATGCATGGCCTCGCCCATTACCAATCTCACTCACATAAATGACACATTCTTTACCAACGGTGAACCTACATAGATACATCACAACTACTTAAAGTCTGTAGCCTACTTCACAGTTAGCTCACTCTTGGTGTTGTCCATTCTATGGATTTAGACAAAAGCATAATGACATATATCCATTATTAAAATACCATACAGAAGATTCTCACTGTCCTAAGAAATTTTCTATGCTCTGCCTATTCCTATTTCCCTTTTCTGATCCCTGGCCAGGGATCATGGCTTTGTAGTCATGGCTTTGTCTTTTCCAGAATTTTCTATAGTTGGAACCATATAGTATGTAGCCTTTTCACAGTGGTTTCTTGCACTTAGTAATATGCATTTATGTTTCATGAATTTTCATGGCTTGATAGCTCATTTCTTCCTAGCACCACTGTGTGGATGTACCATAATTTACCCATTCACCTACTTAAGGTCAACTTGGTTGCTTCCAAGTTTTGGCAATTATGAATAAAACTTCTATAAACATTTATAAGCAGGTTTTTGTCCAGACATTCATGTTCAACTCCTTTGGGTAAAAACCAAGAAGCACAACAGTTGGATTCTATGTTAAGAGTGTGTTTAGTTTTGTAAGACATTCCCCCAAGTGTCTTCCATGATGGCTATACCATTTTATATTCCCACCAGCAACGGATGAGATTTCCTGTTGCTTCACATCTTTGCCAGTATTTAGAGTTACAGATGTTCTAGATTTTGACCCTTGTAATAGCATCTCATGGTTGTTTTAATTTGCAGTTCCCTGATGACCTATAACATGGAGCATCTTTCCATGTGCTTATTTGCCACCTGTGTATCTTCTTTGGTGACATGTCTGTTAAAGCCATTGGCTCTTTTTAATTGAGTTGTTTGTTTTATTACTGCTGAGTTTTGAGTCCTTTGTATATTTTGGATAACAGACTTTTTTCAGATATGTCTTTTACAAATATTTTCTCCCACTCTGTGGCTTGTCTTCTAATTCTCTTGATAAAGTCTTTCACAGAGCAGAAATTTTTAACTTTAATCAAGCCCAATTTCTCAATTATTAATTTCATGGCTTGTGCCTTTGATGTTATATTTTTAAAAGCATTACTATACCTAAGGCCATCTAGGTATTTTCCTAGGTTATCTTCTAGGGGTTTATAATTTTGCATTTTACATTTAGGATTCATCTTGAGTTAATTTTTGTGAAGGCTGTACGGCAAAACATGGAATTTTAAAAGCTAAAGATTCATCCTATTCAACTGTATAAGAAAGTTAAGGGTCACTTGATTGGGTGGATTAAGTCATGTAGGATTTGGACCCCGGGAATAATTATTAAGGAGTGGCATTAATTAAGGACCTTTTCCTAGCAGAGGTGAAATTTGAAGGAAGTTCCTAATTGAAATATTAGGAGGGAAGTTGATAGCTAGTATAAATAACCTGAATTGCGGGAACTCCAAAAAACAGACCATGTTTACTCTGAAAAGAATGAAGAAAGAGGAATGAGTATTTTCTTCAAATATGTAAAGATCTACCTTATGAAGTAAAAATGGCTCGCTGGGGATGCCTGGGTGGCTCAGTTGGTTAAGCAGCTGCCTTCGGCTCAGGTCATGATCCCAGCGTCCTGGGATCGAGTCCCACATCGGGCTCCTTGCTCAGCAGGGAGCCTGCTTCTCCCTCTGCCTCTGCCTGCCATTCTGTCTGCCTGTGCTCGCTCTCTCCCCCCTCCCTCTCTCTCTGATAAATAAATAAAATCTTTAAAAAATAATAATAATAATAAATAAAAAATAAAAATGGCTCGCTAAATAACACCTAGTTGGATGGTATCTGCCTGACTCATTTCCCCTTCTGTGTAAATGGTCCCAATCCACCAAAATGACCACAGCACCCATGTTTGAAGGTTGGTTATGTCCTTAGCTCAGTTGACCTTACCCAAGAAAGCATCTAATCCAAGCTGGGCATTCAAGATTCTCTCTTCTGAAAGTCTGAGATGGGTCCAGTAGAAGAGCTGAACACCTAGGAGATGAGCGACCCACTAAAAGGAAATGACCCGAACTCCTGACTGTTGCAGCGGAGCACTCCCTTACCAAAATGCATTAGACTGTGAGCCAGCAAGAAAGAAGCCTTTACTGGGGCACCTGGGTGGCCCACTTAACCATCACCCTTTGGCTCAGGTCATGGTTTCAGCGTCCCGGATCCCCCAGCCTCACATTGGGCTCTCTGCTCTGCGGGGAGTCTGCTTCTCCCTCTCTGTGTGTGCACTCTCTCCCTCAAGGTCTCTCAAATAAATAAATAAATAAATAAATAAGCATTTTTTAAAAAAGAAGAAGAAAAGAAAAAGAAAGAAGCTTTTATTGTGTTAGGCCACTAATATTTAGGGGTTGTAACCACGGGTCACCTACATTGACTAACATAGAAAGCTAAGACTATATCACCCGAAAAATATCCCTTCAAATCTTAGATTCCTTAATGAAAGTTAAGATTTTTAAAAATCTCATCTGTAGATGACATGCAAGATGGATCCAATGGAAAGAGAAAATGGAAGCAGAGAGATTAGCTATAAACCTAACACAAAAATTAAGAATCTAAATAATCACATCACTGTCATGAGAGGCTTTCCTTGACTCCTCGATCTAAATTAGATCTCCCTCCCCATGATTATCTTTCATCCTCCCCTCAATTTTTTCTTCCATAGTATTTACTACAAATTACTATTTAACTTGCAATTACAGGTCTCTGTAGGTGTTTATTTAAAGTCAATCTGTCTCCCTGGATTGTAAGTATCATGAGGAAAGTGACCATGTCTCTCTTTCACTTCACTTTTTTTTTTTTTTAAGATTTTATTTATTTATTTGACAGAGAGAGAGAGAGAGAGAACACAAGCAGGGGGAGTGGGAGAGGGAGAAGCGGAATCCCCCTGAGCAGAGAGCCCAACATGGGGCAATCCAGGATCCCAGGATCATGACCTGAGCTGAAGGCAGACACCTAACAACTGAGCCACCCAGGCGCCCCTCACTTCACTTTTTATACCCAAATCCCAACATAGTAAATAGTCAATAAATATTTACTGATTTAAGTATCTGATTAAGTCCCAGGTATCTACTCTGAAACATTGGAGAAATGTTCCACGGTGTCTGAGTCAGGATTCACATATTGAAGAAACAGCAATATTTGTACTAATAACTAAACATTAGGGAGTATCAACTGTCTGGTGCAGTGGGCAGCACACCAGAGTAGGTCAATCAATAAATACTAATTCCATTCCTTCAATTCTCAAGACTTATGCCCCAAACCACCACATGAATCATCTGCTCCAGTGGAACTTACAATGAAACAAGATGGACTTGGGGGCACCTGGGTGGCTCAGTCATTAAGCATCTGCCTTCAGCTCAGGTCTACCTCAGGGTCCTGGGATGGAGCCCTGCATCCAGCTCCCTGCTGACGGGAAGTCTGCTTCTCCCTCTCCCACTCCCCCTGCTTCTGTTCCCTCTCTCGTCATGTCTCTGTCAAATAAATAAATAAAATCTTAAAAAAAAAAAAAAGAAAAGAAAGATGGACTTGTACATCTGGTCTTCCTAATAACAGGGAGGATGTAATAACAGCAGGATGGAATAACTTCCAGAGTGTCAGAGTGTCATAGAACAACACTCCTCAACGGTAACCAATAGTCCTTTTAAAGCCCCTTAGTCTAGGTTCTCAAACTCAGCGTGCCAGCTCCAATCTTGGCCCAACCTTGTGGCTGCAAGACTTTGGCCAGCATATTAACCTGGGTGAGTATGCCTGATCACTCATTAGAGAACCTCTATCCCATCTCGGCAAACATGACCCTCCTCCGACCAGACAGACTTGTGCTATTTTTTTAAGATTAATTTATTTATTTGACACAGAGAGAAGTCACAAGGAGGCAGAGAGACGGGCAGAGAGAGAGGGAGAAGCAGGCTCCCCTCTCAGCAGAGAGCCTGATGTGGGGCTTGATCCCAGGACCCTGAGATCATGACCCAAGCTAAAGGCAGAGGCTTAACCTACTGAGCCACCCAGGTACCCCAATTTGTGCTATTCTTACTCTCACTTTAAGACAGTCTAGCTTCTAGACAAGTTGCCCAACTAGAAAAGGACTCCTTTCTTTCACAGATGACCCATTTTTCGTAAGAAAGGATAATTGTTCAGCAAATATATGGGGAAAATAGGCTCTTTGGAAAAGCAGAAGAGGAGAGGAAAAGACAGTTTAGATTTCCCCCAGAATATTTCACTCCTTACAAAATATTTCCCGAAATCCAGGCATGTCATACCCAAGCTGTAAATGTTTTGAGAGGACAATTTTTTAAAAATTTGTTGCAATTGTTATTCCAGCCTTTCAGATTCGCATTTCGTAATTGTCCTTTGATCACTGTTGACAGAGTCTGTTTTCCAGTGTATTACTGCTGGCTTGAAAAAAGTAGGCGAGGTGAGTGGTAGCCATCAGTTCCACAAGAACAACATGCTGAGCAAATTGACATAAACGTTATTTGATGAATTCTGGTATTTTCTAAGTAATAACTTCAGGATATTGAACAGAAATCACTAACCCATTGTGAGGCATCTTTTGAAATACTGTATTCCAGCTCAAATGGCTAGTAAATGAAAGTTAAAGAAGTACAAGATTGAACCTCACACTGCAAGCTAAGGACAATTAGGTAAGTTAATAGGTGTGATTTATCTCTCTCTATGGATAGCAAAATGAATTTGAAAAGTGCTTTGTAACCCAAAGAGCTTGGCTCCAGTTCAGACTGCTCCTACCATCTGTTTCTGATGTTAATTTGCTGAGTCCCTGGGTACTAGTCTCTCCTGACCAACTCTCTGCAGTTACAGTTCCAGGCCGTGTGTAACTACACCGGGGTCCTTGTGGTTCTGCCACAGGAGGTACGATCCACAATTTGGATAGGCCACTTGACATGTAGGATTTACACAGTACAGAATTTTATGTACATTTCTGAATTCCCCGTGAAAGACCCCCTTCCTCCTTGGTAAAGGGTTGTTTTAGCAACCTGATGTCCCCACAGCACCCCCTCTCCCCTTGCTGAAGGCTTGATTGTCCCCATAGCCGGATGGCAACACATACCAGGATGTCTATTGTTTGTGATCACCCGGTCTGTCAAGAGAAAAGACAAATGAGGAATAGAGTGTACCTGGGACTTTCCAGAGTGCTGAGCCAAGGCCCACCAGAACAAACCGTTGTGTCCTTGCCTTAAACCCAATGCCTGACAATGCTTGATTTAAGTTGACCAATCAGATCCCTGTAACCAAGCATCTGCTTCTGTAAACTCTCTTCCCGCCACCCCAACCTTGCCCTATATAATCTGCTCCCCAATTTAGTTCGGCGCGCTCAGCCCACAAAGGCTGATGCGTCCGCAGGCGCCTGTGTAACCAATAAACCTCTTGCAATTTGCATCCAGTGGAGGCGTGCTGTTTGATTCTTGGGTGCGGCACCAGGGTCTTTCACCCGCTTGGTCTCATTCTGACCCTTGGCCCCTGTAATGGATCCAATTATTTTTTGGTTAAATTCAGAATTCCCAAGCATAAATTGAATGACATACTATGTTGACTTAATGTTAACGCACCCGGTATCTTGTTTTTTTGTTTTGTTTTGGTTTTTGGTTTTTTGGTTTTGTTTTTTGGTTTTTTTTAGAGGGGGGAGGTGGGGAGGTGCAGGGAGAGGAAGAGGGAGACTCTTAAGCAGGCTCCACATGCAGCTCGGAGATCAAGACCTGACCCAAAATCAAGAGTGAGATGCCTGACCCAGTGAGCCACTCAGGCACCCCCTACTTTTCCTTTAATCTCTCTATTCTCTAAAAATTTCAGAAATAATCTCATGCTAACCCACTGGCTAGGGCTACAAATACATTCAAAGTGACAGGATTTATTTTTTAAAAGCTCAAATAGAGGCTTCCATGGCTAGGGAAAATCCTTTCAGTCACACAGAAAGGACTTAGGTTTCTAGGCCATGTCCAAAGAAAAGCCCCAAGATTCTTTAAATCACTACTTAAAAAAATTTAGTATCCAGGGCGCCTGGGTAGCTCAGTGGGTTAAAGCCTCTGCCTTTAGCTCAGGTCATGATCCCAGGATTCTGGGTTCGAGCCCTACATCAGGCTCTCTGCTCAGCGGGGAGCCTGCTTCCTCCTCTCTCTGCCTGCTGCTCTGCCTACTTATGATCTCTGTCTGTCAAATAAATAAATAAAATCTTTTTTAAAAAAAAGTTTAAAAATAAAAAATTAAAAAAAAATTTTAGGGGACGCCCGGGTGGCTCAGTTGGTTGGACGACTGCTTTTGGCTCAGGTCATGATCCTGGAGTCCCAGGATCGAGTCCTGCATTGGGCTCCCAGCTCCGCGGGGAGTCTGCTTCTCCGACTCTGACCTTCTCCTCGCTCATGCTCTCTCTCACTGCCTCTCTTTCAAATAAATAAAATCTTAAAAAAAAAAATTTAGTATCCAAATGACATCCTAAGATATAATTTTGATAGTCCTGTGAAATACTCTCTCATACAGACCAAGAGCATAGCTAACGTTTTCATTTCATCTGCAGCAGCTAAAAATGTGAATTTATGCTATTCCAAAAATTCTTGCTAGGTCTCATTGGTTTCATTGACATTTATAGGGTGCTCAAAATATACCAAAAATAATTCTGCTCTGAATAAGCCTCAATTCGAACACTGTCATTTATTTCATAATACTTCTCTATCTTCCTTCAAAGCTTACTCACTGATGGATATTATTAAGCACTTTTCATATTCCTAACAGTATGTGTGGTATGAAACACAGCCTTGAAATCTGACAGGTTCTAAAACTCATTACACTCTATCCAAGCCATAGAAGCTGCGGATAATCTTTCTCCCCACTCCTTTTTTTTTAAAATTAACATAAAATGAAGCAGTGGATAATTTTTTTTTTTTTTAAAGATTTTATTTATTTATTTGACAGAGAGAAATCACAAGTAGATGTGGGGCAGGCAGAGAGAGAGAGAGGGAAGCAGGCTCCCCGCTGAGCAGAGAGCCCGATGCGGGACTCAATCCCAGAACCCTGAGATCATGACCTGAGCCGAAGGCAGCGGCTTAACCCACTGAGCCACCCAGGCACCCCAAGCAGTGGATAATCTTACGCAACTCAATCAATGTCATTCCTGGATGATGGCAGAGGAGGAGGGCTGGCTTAAAAAGGGCTTTACTTTTCCAGCAAAGTGGGAGAGATGATGGATACCCTAGGTCCAAGCAAGCAAGAACTCCTATCCAGAGATGTCAACCAGATAAGAAGGAGCACATGATCATAAAAGATGATGCAGAAACTAGCAGGTGAGAGAATCAGTAGGAATGGTCACCTGGGTACACACCTGCCTAGCACTCCTTGAAATGGGGGAGCTGCCCCTTCCTGCTGCAGCCTAACAGTCCCTGCCAAGGCTTCTTCTCCTCTCCCCATCTTCAGCCCCCCACCCCCAACCTGAGCACCGTTATGGATTCTGAAACAGACTGCGTAAATCACAGTGCTCATACATTAGGGTTAACTGTGTCCCTGACTTCTGGGCTGGGCTTCTGGACACCAACCTATCTTGAACTCCTGCTTCTACCCCATCGTAGGAACAAGGTATCAGACAGGTGAGTAGAGACTAGAGAGGGGGAGTTGTAGGTAAGATTTGGGCCAGAAGAGGACTGAGCCAGTCCCTTCTTCACGTCAAGGCCTCTCTCCATCTGTATCTCATCAACAGCTGCGGAAGCTGAGAAACCAGCAAACCTAGAATAGTATTATTTCTGCTAAAGCAGCCATGTTCTCCTGGCCTCCTGGAGAGAGAAAAATCAAATGATTTCCTTTGTTTTTCACTTGAAGATATAAGAAGTTATAGGAACAACAACAACCACAACAAAATATAATGAACAGAAAGGGTTGATGCCTTTAAAACACAGACCAAGAAAACTCGTACTGAAATAAATTTCCAGGCCCAAGATGGAGCTGCTCCCGCCAGGATGCAGTGTCAGGAAATGGCCACTTAAACAACTTCTGTGTCCCTGTAAATGCTCCCCTTAAGCAGAAGGGCAGGATATCCAGTCAGTCAATCCCCAAACCCAAGCCACACCTTGGGCCTTCTCACCCCCACGTGGCCCTACGTGGCTCCAGCCAACCAGATATTTTTATCTGTCTCTTTCTTCTATATTCTATAAAAGCTTCTAGTCTTCTGCCCTATTTGGCAGCTCCCCAAACAGAGACTGTCCACTCCATGAAGTGTCAAACCAAGTTTGTTTGTATCACCAAATTTGTCTTCTTTAACCATTGTTTAAGCTCTGTGATACCCTTTCACTCATAAATGACCTAGAGAACAGGTAACACAGGTTTTTGTACCACAATTTAACATTGACACAAGTTACGAGGGAAAAAAAGGCATAGAAAATAAAAACTTATTTCTAAAGCAATTAAGATTTTTTACAGTATTATATAAAGAGACAAATATAGATGCGACACAGTAAGTGAGCAACCCCTACAATGATAAGACTCTTCAGACACAAAACCAGTACTAGATTTTGTATGTTTTTTATGACACTAGCAATAATATTCCCGTCTTTCTCAATAGTTCAAAAATTATAATTAGGAATGAAAAATTCAGTGTTGTGGAGTACCTGGGTGGCTTAGTCAAACACCTGCCTTCTGCTCGGGTCATGATCTCAGGGTCCTGGAATGGAGCCCTGCATCGGTCTCTCTGCTCAGCGAGGAGCCTGCTTCCTCCTCCCTCCCTTTCTCTCTCTGCCTGCCTCTCTGCCTACTTGTGATCTCTGTCTGTCAAATAAATAAATAAAATCTTAAAAAAAAAAAATTTAGTCTGGAAAGCAGGGAGGGGTCGTCCTCTCTGTAAGGGCGGGCCCCAATCGGTCTGTTTGACGTCTGTTTGACGGTCGGTTTGATTCTTGCTGCTTAACGCGAAATAAAGCTTTGCTTGACCTTCAAGTTGTATCAGTCTCGGTCCTTTGACCATGGACCCATTAGTGGGGGACCCAACACTAGGATCAAGGCCTGTGTCAGGGTCCCTGCTCAGCCTGGTTCTTCCTCTCCCTACTGCTTGTGTTCCCTCTCACTATCTCCTCTCTCTCTCAAATAAATAAAATCTTTTAAAAAAAAAGTCAGCTGCTCCAGCAAGCCACCCAGGTACCCCAATGCTCTTAAGAACTCTAGTAACAGTTGCATCAGCAGATCTCAAAACTTTAAATTATAAAAATATAAGTGATCTTGCATTTGCCAAGTGTGACTGGCATTACTTCCAATAAAGTTGCCAGAAGTATAAATTTTAATGAGTTTAATAAATATATTGGTGGGGTCCCTGATCAAAGGAGCGAGACTGATACAAAGCAAAGGTCAAGCAAAGCTTTATTTCGTGCCAGCACCGAAAATCAAACCGATCCGCCAGGGCCGTCTGTTAGGGAGAGAGCGACAACGCCCAGCTTCACAGACTAGCTTTTATAGAGCAAAGGCCAGTGGTTGAGCCTGGCTAATGAGATTATCTCTACCTGGCCTGACTCGTGTCGTTGCATTCTGTGCTCTTATCTCCACCTGACCTGGCCCGTCCTTGTATTTGGGCTCTAATATCAGGGATTGGCCGACCATATTTTACTGACATCCCAGACTTACTCTTAAGTAAGTTCCCCTGGGGGTGGGGGGTGGGCAGGGTCAGTTTAAGTTTTACTGCATAAACAACAAAATGGCTGTTTAACCGAGATGGAGTCATTCTGGCTAAGGAGTCCCCTACAATATTTGCATAAAAATGAGTGAGAAAAGCCTAATGAACAATCAAAATAGCACATTAATCAAACATTATGTATTGCATTAATAAAATTATGACATCAAAAATATTATTTAGAAATTTCCTGGTTATGTACTTAGTTATCACTATTTTCCCAGTCACTTTTCATAAGCAATATAAGCACTTTTTTTAAAGGAAAAAGTTTTATGTTTTAATTCCTTTAATGCCACATTTTCCTAGCTCTTAGCACAAGGGATTCCACAGTTTCATTTTGCTCTGGGCCCTGCCAGTTACGTAGCCAGCCTGGAGGTAGAATTAGACCAAAGAATTGGACCTTTCACAATTTAATTTTCCACATCCCAGAACTAAGGGAGTAACTTTTTTTTTTTTTTTTAAGAGATGGAGCCAAAAAGCCTTCATAGTGTCTCTAAAGTTACATCAGAAGAATGGACTAAAACACCCACTCTGCTTATTCATAATTCCATTTTTAGTGGCCTTACTCATACCTCTGGTTAAAAAGAAACACAAACTAGGAGCAGCTGGGTGGCTCAGTCAGTTAAGCATCCAACTCTGGATTACAGCTCAGGTAGTGATCTCAGGGTCCTGAGATTGAGCCCTGCCTTGGGCTCTGCACTCGGTAGGGAGTCTCTCCCTCTGCCCCTTTCCCTGCTCTCTCTCCCTCTCTAAAATAAATAAACAAATCTTTAAAACTACAAACTACAAACTAATATTCAAAATATGAAAAATAATCCAAGACAACTATGCTTTGGCTTCCAAAGATATTATCACATTTAATTATTTAATTCAACAAAGTATTTACTCAATGTCACTCTCAAAAATGTGTGAAATAAAAGGTAAAGTTAAAAATTAGTTAGGAGGGGGCTCCTGGGTGGCTCAGTGGTGGCTAGTTGGGGAAGCAGGCTCCTCTCTGAGCAAAGAGCCCGATGCGGGGCTCAATCCCAGGACCCTGAGGTCATGACCTGAGCTGAAGGCAGAGGCTTAACCCACTGAGCCACCCAGGCACCCCAAAAAATAAAATCTTAAAAAAAAGAAAATTTGGAGGCATTCTTGGATGGCTCAATTGGTAGGGCATGTGACTCTTGATCTTGGGGTTGTGAGTTCCAGTCCCATATTGGGTCTAGAACTTACTCAAAAATAGATAAATACTTAGGATGTAGAGGTCAAGATTTAGGATGGTATATGAGATAGTTAGATATGAGAAACCACAGGAGTTTCTACTTTAATTTCAACTTTTTTTTTTAAAGACTATTTATTATTTGACAGAGAGAGACACAGTGAGAGAGGGAATACAAGCAGGGGGAGTGGGAGAAGGAGAAGCAGGCTTCCTGCTGCTCAGGGAGCTGGAGGTGGGGCTCCACCCCAGGACCCTGGGATCATGACCTGAACTTGAAGGCAAACGCTTAACAACTGAGCCACCCAGGGCTCAGTGGGAGAGGGAAAGGTAGGCTTCCCACCAAGCAGGAACACTGATATGGGGCTCCATCCCAGGACCCTGAGCTCATGACCTGAGCTGAAGGCAGACGTCCAACTACTGAGCGACCCACATGCCCCAAGCTCCAACTCTTGATTTTAGCTGAGGTCATGAGCTCAGGGTCCTGGGATGGAGCCCCATGGAGCTCTCTGCTCATGAGGAGCCGGCTTATCTCTCCCTTTCCTTCCGCCACTTCCCCCCCACACCTCCCCCACTCTCTCTCAAATAAATCTTTAAATTAAGCACTGTGATTTCTAGGATCCAACCTAAAAAAGGAAAGAGAGGTAATTATAAACACTTCTTTGAAGGCATGGTAGATAATTAGTTTCAAATTTGTAGTAGCAAAAATTGGCAATGAATAATTATTCCTTGGATCTCCTATTACTTAGTTCATTTACTGGTACTTGACAGTTAAGAAGGGGCACCTGGATGGCTCAGTCATTAAGCGTCTGCCTTTGGCTCAGGTCATGATCCCAGATTACTCGGATAGAGCCCCGCATCGGGCTCCATGCTCAGAGGGAAGCCTGCTTCTCCTTCTCCCACTCCCCCTGCTTGTGTTCCCTCTCTCGCTATGTTGCTCTCTGTCAAATAAATAAATAAAATCTTTGGGGGGAAAAAAAAAAGAGGGAGAGATGTTTAACTAACTGAGCCACCCAGGTGCCACTGCAGTGCTTAATTTAAAGTTCTATCATTGAAGGGCCCCTGGCTGGCTCAGTGGGTTAAAGCCTCTGTCTTTGGCTCAGGTTATGATCTCAGGGTCCTGGAATCAAGCCCCCAGTGGGGCTGTCTGCTCAGCGGGGAGCCTGCTTCCTCCTCTCTATCTGCTTACTTTTCTGCCGCTTGTGATCTCTGGCTGTCAAATAAATAAAATCTTTAAAAAAATAAATAAAGTTCTATCTGGTCATCCCATTAATTTGATACAATTACTGCTCTCTTTCTGTTTCTTTGTTTCCACTTTTGTTTTAATGGTGTTAATCTGTATATGACATGAAGCTTGGATGTATATAGAGGGACTAATTTCTTCATCACTTCCTGACCACAGTGGTTGGACAAGGTGAGTCAGCCTGAGCCAACCAAATGTTCTCTACTGTGAGTATGAATCCAGAGAGATTTTAAAGAGTTTGAAGAGCAGAACAAGGATGTGGCATTGTTCGATATGGTTGTTTACAAAAACAACGTGGGGGTGGGGGGTGGCTTGGTTGACTAAACACCTGCCTACATCTCAGGTCATGATTCCAGGGTCCTCGGATAGAACCTGCTTCTCCCGCTCCCTTTGCCCTTCTCCCGACTCATGCTCTCTGTATCTCAAATAAATGAAATCTTTAAAAATTTTTTTAAAAACCATTTAGAAAAAAGAAAAAGGCACAAAAGAGCTAACAAAAGGACACACTAACCTCTGATGTTGTTTGTCTTTCCATTTCGGGAAGATTATCATCATGTCTGGTCACCAGATAGGCCGCCATAAACTGACGGGCTAGATTTTTGCCGTCTAAACATAAACTGAGAACAATACTCTGAAAATATTCAACGACGGAATCAATAACTTGTTATTAGCATTAACAACTAGCAAAAAAAATGCTATTATTATGACCAAAATAAGGATAGTCATTGGGAAATTTTCTTTCCGATGCCTGAACACTCTTCCATTTGAAAAAGAACAGCTCATTTGTTATTACTTATATTTTTCCCCCTAAATCAAAAGTTGATTCATAGCAGTAAGGAACACTGTATTTACCTAAATGAAATGCACAAGAGAACTAATTTTCTGAAGATGTCTTCCTTATTTTTTGCATTTGAATGATTTGAGATCTGGAGACTTGCTGACCCTGGAGAAATTGCCCTTCCCAAGGCTAGCCAATCCCTAGAGATAGTAAGTCTACAGTCTGCCCCTCAAGCTAACCTTTCAAAGTGCAAAGCAACCAATCCAGGGCCCTCATCCCCAACTCCCTCCCCTAACAGCTCCCACACTCAGGGCGATGATCCACCCACCCTAATTACCCCAGGGCCAGCTACCACACAATGAAGGACAGCTCCTGTGTACCAGCACCCACTGAAATTCTTTAAACTAACAAATCCTACACCTGCTTACCCTGCCCAGCCTGTTTCTTCCCGTAGAAACCACAATAAGGGCTTTTAATCACATTTTCCCCCTACTCTGTCTGCCTCCTGACTGACACAGGTGCTTCCTGGTTCCCCCACCCCTGGTGGCATAGCATGCCCCTTCCTCTAAGAGGGATCTATGAGTGTAACAAACTATTTTCTATGGCGTTCATCTCCTACTCTATTGGCCTAGCCATACCTACATAATATTAAAACCTATATTCTACAGGCACCTTGATGGCTCAATAGGTCTGCCTTTAGCTCAGGTCCTGATCCCAGAGTGCAGGGATCAGGATGGAGCTCTGCGTGCTCAGGGGGGAGTCTGTCACTTCCTTTCCGGTCCGCCTGCTCATGCTCTCTCTCACTCTCTCACTCTTTCTTTTTTTCTCAAATAAATAAAATCTTTTAATAAACTAAAACCTATATTCTAAAACATTTCTGAAAATGTCCACTGTGGTTTCTCCTTACTTAATAGGATATTGGAGTTGCAGGCACTATAAATAAGTAATCGAGTTCAATCTGGTTCCCCTATTCATTCTATTCCAAGGCAAACAAGGGCACTGGTTAAGTTTAATAATATGATACAAGGGGGCCTGTGGTTGTTCATCTGTCATGGCATGCTTTCCTTGCTAAATCCAGATGTGGCCCCAGGACCTCCTGACTGGAACACTCCAGACAGCTTCTATCAGATCTGTCTTAAAGAGATGAACCTATTTACCACCTATGGACCAGCCCTGCTAGAAGAAAGGCCCAAAGGAGACACAGGACTTCTTTCTACTACTTTAGTCCCCTTTGTGGTATGTCTACATCTCCTTCCTCCTCCTTCATAAAGCAGGGTATGTGGTGGGGAAAAGAAAGTTAATGGAGAAAAATAGATTTTTACTGTTATTTCTTGAGGGTCCATGGTACATGAAGCTTAATATTTCAGTATCTAAGTATATGATTACAGATTGTTTAAAAAAAACACACAACATTCAACTGAGTTTTTAAATTTTTTTCAATTTTATTGAAATATAATTGACATATCCAAATCTTTTCTTCTTTTAAGTAAACTGTATGTCCAACATGGGGCTCAAACTCATGACTCCAAGATCAAGAGTGGCATGCTCTACCAACTGAGCCAGCCAGGTGCCCCAACTGAATGATTCATGAATCAAGCAGCATCCAATTTGTAGAGAGAAAGGAGCTCCAAAGAGCTGTATGGAATGAAAGACTTTCATAGGCAGGAGGGAGTAGAGAAAAGGAAGTTATCCTAGGCAAAGAAGCAGATTGGTTAATGCAAGATTACCTTTCTTTAGGGGGAGGCAGGGGTCTGTCAGGGAGACTATGTAACTAGTGCTAATCAGGTGATTCCTGAGTGACTGATTTAAGATTCCATTTCTGGGAGAGCTGAAATTGTAAGTCAAGGTTTGGTGACATGGGGCTTAGCATAAATGATGTCATTTGGGATCTGTTGTCTTGTCTTTAACAATATAATGTGCATGTACTACATTTAAAGTTAGAAAAAAATTAAAAACAAATAAAATAAATCTGTTTATTACATAACATGAAGACTTGATAAGCTATTAAAGAATGCAGTCATGGGGTGTCTGGGTGCCTCTGCCTTCGGCTCAGGTCATGATCCCAGGGTTCTGGGATCGAGCCCCACTAGGCTCCCTGCTTGGCAGGAAGCCTGCTTCTCCCTTTTCCACTTCCCCTGGTTGTGTTTCCTCTCTCACTGTGTCTCTCTCTGTCAAATGAATAAATAAAATTAAAAAAAAAAAAAAAAGAATTCAGCCATAACACAATACACACAAATTTTTCAAAGTACAGTTCTGTGAATATATTTTCTCTTCCTTATGGTTTTCTTAATAACATTTTCTTTCCTTTCTTACTTTAAGAATACAGTATATAATACATCTAGCATATAAAATCTGTGTCAACTGTTTTTTATCAGAAGGCCTCTGGTCAACAGTAAGCTCTTAGTAGTTAAGTTTTGGGGGAGTCAAAACATGGATTTTCTACTGCATGTAGGGTTGGCTCCCCAACCCGCATATTATTGAAGGATCAACTGTATTTTTGGAGATTCATCTACTATGTGCTAGGCCCCTTACCATACTGGGATAAAACTGTGAGTCACAAAAGATCCTTCTCCTTAGGGTACTTATAGTCTAGTGGGTGAGAATAATAAAATAAAAGGATTATACAAATACATGTAAAATGCAACCTCAAAAAACGCTTAGAAGAAAAGAATGTAATTGGGAAGATTAGGGAAGTCAAGAAAGGTTTTCTTAGGTGATTGAGGTATCTGTGTTTCCCCATTATAGTAGCTAGATTCAAATGATATAGAAAGGAGTAGCTTGTGACTCTACCACTGGGTGCCTCATTGTGCACATTCAGTGTTAAAACAGAGGGGTTGTTGTTGTTGTTGTTTTAAGATTACTTATTTATTTATTTGACAGACAGATCACAAGTAGGCAGTGAGGCAGGCAGAGGTGGTGGGTGGGGGGAAGCAGGCTCCCTACTGAGCAGAGAGCCCGATGCGGGGCTCGATCCCAGGATCCCAGGATCATGACCTTAGCCGAAGGCAGAGGCTTTAACCCACTAAGCCACCCAGGCGCTCCTAAAACAGAGTTTTTAAAAAATATTTCATTTATTTATTTGAGAGAGAGCAGAGCTAGAGAGAGGCATGAGTGGGGCAGGGGCAGAGGAAGAGATTGAAGCAGACTCCCCACTGAGCAAGGAGCCCAACTCAGGGCTCAATCCCAAGATCCTGAGATCATGACCTGAGCCAAAGTCAGACACTCAACTGACTGAGCCCCCCTGGAACCCTTAAAATAGAATTTAACCTCTTCATTCTGTGCTAATACTTTGTTAACATACTTTCTTAATCTTTATCTTGGGGAACCAGCACCATTCCTTTCCATATCCTTCATCCCTGTTCCCCACTTGTTCCAGCATTCTATTCTGCACTCAGTTCTCTCTACAGACACCACCATCACACACACACACACACACACACTCCTTCTCCTCTCCCCGCCACAGTTCCTTTTCCTGTTCCCGAATTAATAAGGGGAAAATATTCAGTAGTGAATGACCACTACCATTTGCATTTTTATCACCATTTGCATTTTCAGAGCATATGAAATACTAACATTTGGAAAGTGTAAAAATGTGAAATGGTGAACTAGAGACTGCAGATGAGAGCAGGCTGAACATTAAGGAACCTTCTAAGAACTTCTGTTTTATAGATGGTTGTCCTTGGTAGATGGCATTTGGTTTATACCAACTGGGAGACATGGGTTTTGGAACGAATGATATCATATTGTTTAAGAATACCTATGAGGTTCATAACAGATATTTAAAACAGATTTTCTAGAAAGTTCTTTTCCATGAGAAATCATTCCTAAAACAGAACACAAGGCAAACATAACTGCGATCACTTCAGATACAAATACAGATCAGATTACATCATTGCTAAATTACAATAAAATTACAATGTAAAGAGACTGGGCTTCTAGGGGCTCTAAATAAAGTCTGGCCGGCAACTTGATTAAACACACACATGTATACACACACAAACAGGCACATGGTTTGTTACTAATCTTCCTCCAAGAGTTAAGAAAATACATACCCTAAGATGTCATACAGTAAGAACTTTACAGTAGTTTATACCATATTAGGAAAAAAGTTTATGCTATGATTAACTAGCATGTTTTTCCTTTTCATTTGGTAACCATTATATTGGTTTAGGAAAACATGAAACTATTTAAGTCAATTCTAAGTTATTTGATTTCCATGTTGTAGCTACGCAACTATAATTCTTTTCAGTTGTGATTAGAAGTAACCTAATTTATACTATAATAATTCCCTCAAGGAATAGTTGTTATTAGTAAACAAACAAAAAAAATCAAAACATCTCACTTTTTTATTTGTTAACACAATATAGTATTATAATTTAATAGCAGGACATTTTTAACACTTTTATTAGAAGCCTTACTATATTTTGACATGAAGGAAGTTTGAGGTACTTTCGTTTATAGATATTAGAAGAAAGAAATCATTATTTATTGAGCATTTATGAGGTGCCAGACTGTGCTCAGGACATTAACATGTCAGACCTCATTTAATTAGCATGAACACTGTACCAAACCAAATGAAGAACCAGTTATTGTCAATACTATTACTTTTTAAATTTTATTTTATTTATTTTTTTAAGATTTTATTTATTTGACCACTACACAGCAAGAGAGGGAGAACACAAGCAGGAGGAGTGGGAGGGGGAGAAGCAGGCCTCCCACCGAGCAGGGAGCCTAATACAGTGCTCTATCCCAGGACTCTGGGATCATGACCTGAGCCGAAGGCAGCCGATTAACGACTGAGCCACCCGGGCGCCCCACTATTACTACTTTTTAAAAAAACTTTTTTATTTATTTATGAGAGTGAGAGAGAGCAGGGGTGAGGAGCAGAGGGAGAGGGACAAGCAGACTCCACACTGGACACTGAGCCCCACTAGAAACTCAATCTCAGGATCCCGAGATCATGACCTGAGCTAAAATCAAGAGTTTAATGCTCATCTGACGAAGACACCCAGGCATCTGCTATTATTATTGTGTGTGGAGTCTTATCCCTCCCCACTAAGTCCTGATGCGGGGCTCAATCCCAGGACCCTCGGATCATGACCTGAGCCAAAGGCAGAGGCTTTAACCCACTGAGCCACCCAGGCGCCCCTACCTGAGTGCTTCTTATAAACACTTTCAAACAATCCTCCTGCTTTACCTTTCTTTTTCAGAAATTTGTTTTTTAAAAGTTTAGGTCTTATTATTATTATTTAGATCAGGAGATAACTGCCATTGAACCGATAGTTTGTTATTCACCATTTCCAGAATGAAGACTGCCACACCACAGAGAGCCACAGGGGAAGCACAAGGGTTGGGCAGATAACAGAGGGAGCCAGGGAGAAACAGCCTTTACAGCAATTTCATGGGAAGACTCAGAGTGGCTGGGTAAGCAGGCAAAGGATTGGCTAGTTTAAATAATCTCAGCGGGCTCTGGAGCATAGGAGCTGTTCTTAAGTGTCCGTACCTGGCCTGGGATGATTGGGGCAGTAGAATTTTGACCCAGAATGTAAGAACCCATTGGAAGTGGTGGGGAGAGGGAGGGGCTGTCTTCCCACTATCAGTAAAGCCTCAGATGTCAAACATCAGTTTGAAAAGTTATGCTTCATACACTTGGCAGTGCCCATTTCTGAGCCTCTGGGAGGTCTGTGAGGCAATATGGCTCCCTTCTGGGTTCTTCCTCTTCCTGTAGATGGTTCTGCTTTTCTGGACATAGTATGATTGTGACAAGTGAGGACTTATCCCAATCCATCCACTCTTCAGCTTCCAGAACTTTTTGTTGTTGTTCTCTCCCTGTTCTCTTTGAAGATGCCTGTTTAAACACCCTGTAAGGTCATTTTAATGGAACTTGGAGAAGTAGGGGAGTTGAATGCTTGCATTCAATCCACCATCTTCAACAGATAATCACAAAGTAAGTACGAATACTTTTTCCTCTCACTTTGAAAGAAGGGAATTTTTAACCACTAGACTCCACCCCACCCCACACCTGCCCCAAAGAGGATATATACAAGGCCATATTACTATCTTAAAATATTTGAAGGGCTACTGCATAGAAGAAAGAATAAACTTACCTTGAGCTCCTCCAGAGTCCATAATGAAGAACAATGAATAGACGTTTTGGAAAGGTATTTTAGCTCAATAGAAGAAAAAATATTAGAGCAGTTTAAAAATGTAATCTGCTGGGGCGCCTGGGTGGCTCAGTGGGTTAAGCCGCTGCCTTCGGCTCGGGTCATGATCTCGGAGTCCTGGGATCGAGTCCCACATCGGGCTCTCTGCTCAGCAGGGAGCCTGCTTCCTCCTCTCTGCCTGCCTCTCTGCCTACTTGTGATCTCTCTCTGTCAAATAAATAAATAAAATCTTTAAAAAAAAAAAATGTAATCTGCTGCCTCATGAAATGAAGATCTTTCCATCATGAGACACGTGTATTCACTCACAAGCCTCTATCAAGTGCCCATTACAACCAACACAGTTCCCCCTGATCTCAAGCTGCTCATGGTCTAATGGAAGGACTATAATGTCTGAACCTAAAGATTCCTGAAATCCCAGGTCTTCCTGTTACACTTACCATAGAATTTCTATTTCTCTTTTGGAGCACTTACAATTCCTTGCTTAATGTCTGTCTTCTCTTTGGTCTCTGAGCTCCAATAAGGGCAAGAACTGTGTCTTTATTGATCATTACTTTGCCACTTAGATTTAGGATGGTGCCTGATACATTACAGGTGCTCTGAAGCAGACGAAAATTTAAATAACAGATTAAGGAGTGGTATGATGTAAATATAATCATGTCACTAGAGGAGAATTCTAGAAGTAGAATTAAGTGAGGACACTTAATTTAGCCTGGGATGATAAGGGAGGACTTCCTGGGGGGTGATGTCACTGAAATGAATTCTTAAAGAACATTAAAGAGATAGTAAAGTGGGGTGCTGGGTGACTCAGTCGGTTAAGCATTTACCTTTGGCTGGGGTCATGATCCTGGGGTCCTGGGATAGAGAGTCCTGGGTCAGGCTCCCTGCTCAATGGAGAGCCTGCTTCTCCCTTTCCCCCTGCTCCTCAACATCCCCATAAAGTTCCCCCCACCCCACTCACATGCATGCTCTGGACTCTCTCTCAAATAAATAAATAAAATCTCTTTTTTTAAAAAGTAAGGCAAGAAAGGAGAACAAGAGAATTCTAGAAGAAACAGAATGATCCAAGTCCCAGAGATATTAAATGACATGATGCAGTCTGTGAACTATAACCTATTCTCTATAGCAGATTAACAAGGAGCACATTGAGGGATATAGAGTGAAGACCAGAGAGCAAGATCAAGGCAAGGTCATACTAAAGAGTCTGACAGAATGGCAATGAATATTATGCAAGCCTCTGAAGCAGAAGATTTTATAATTTAATTTAGAAAGATCATTCTGGCAGCAATGTGCAGGACGCTTGAGAGGTGGAGGTAGAGGCAAGCAGACCAGTTGGAAATGTGGAAGGTAGAACAAAACGAGAACGTGAACACAATTCTGCCAAATTCTTTGCCACTTTATAACAAAGATGGCCTTTCCTCTGGTTTCCAATAACAGCTTCCTCATTCCTGTCTGAGACCTCACCAGAGCGGCCTTCACCATCCATATTTCTTTCCGAATTACTTGGGTATTCTGTAATTGGATGGAAGCCTCTTCTCCAGCTCTCCTCATTCCTTTGAGTTCTCACCAGAATCACCCTCATGGTCCATTCCATTCTCTCATGCACCTCACAAAACTTTCTCTGCCCATTACCCAATTCCAAAGCCACTTTTACATTTTTATGTATCTGTTACAGCAGCACCCCGCTTCTCAGTACCCATGTTCTGTCTTAGTTCTTTGGGGCTGCTCTATGAAAACACTGTAGAATCCAGAGGATGAATGGCTTATAAACAACAGATACTTAATTCTCACAGTTCCGGGAGCTGGGAAGTTCAAAATCAAGGCACCAGTAGGTTTGGTGTCCAGTGAGAACCTGTTTCCTGGGTCACGGACAGGCACCTTCTGCTATGTCCTCACATGGCAGAAAGGGCAAGTGAGCCCTTTGGAGTCCCCTTTATAAGCGAACAGATCTCATTCATGAGGGCTCTGCTCTCATGACCCAGTCACCTATCAAAGGCCCTACCTCCTAATACATCACACAGGAGATGAGGATTTCAATGTATGAATGTGAGGGTGGAGAGAAGCGGACACAATCAGTCACAGTCCACCATCTATTAGTCAAAAATAGAATCCACCTATCTCTTGCCGTGCTCTCTATTCCCTATTATTCATGGAATTATTCTTCACTACAAACCCACAGACTTCTCCAGTGTTATTTCCTGACTCTCATCATTAGCAGACACTCACTGCTCATGCCTTCACCTCCTAGCACATTACGATCTGGTTCAGGGCGACGGTTTAGCTCACTTCCTTACACACGGACCACTGGCACTAACTCAGCTCGTGTCAATAGACGGGCTCTGCATGTCGTTACAGTTTCAAGTTTGATATTTTTTATCACCGAGGCACTCAAAATATAGTTCTGATCAAAGAAAATAGTTTCAAGGTCTAAGCATGACTGGTTTAAAAAAACTGATGTTGGGGCGCCTGGGTGGCTCAGTGGGTTAAAGCCTCTGCCTTCAGCTCAGGTCATGATCCCAGGGTTCTGGGATCGAGTCCCGCATTGGGCTCTCTGCTCAGCAGGGAGCCTGCTTCCTCCTCTGCCTGCTTCTCTGCCTACTTGTGACCTCTGTCTGTCAAATAAATAGATAGAATCTTAAAAGAAAAAAAAAAAACGATGTTATTATTTACAGTGTTTGGTATGCAGAAGGCAGTCAACAACTATATGATACATGAAAGGACATTTCAGGTCAGGAAATCAATACAAAAGTCCCAAGATGGCAAACCGTGGGTATGTTCTAGAAATGGTAACGGTCAAAATACCGGATACATGAAAGCCCACAGGAAGAAGGTGAGCTAGAGTAAAATGCTGGGGAGTCCTGAATGCTCAGATGAGACTTTACAATTAGCACCTGAGCATTCACAGAACCATTAAGATTTGGTTATAATCAGATATCTGCTCAGGAAAGATAAATTCCATTTCAGGTGGGTGTTTTCAAATGCCATTGAAATGACCAGTAGAATATAAATATAGCAAAAATTCTGTTTCAGAGATGGAAAAAGGGAAGGTGTAGGCCAGAGCAAATTTCTACAAGACAAAGTGCAGTCAAGACCAGAGTGGTGGTGGGCTAGTGGGGCGGGGGGAGGGTGAGTAATTAGCAGCCTGCAATTCAATAAATGAAAACGGAAAAGCCTGCTTGGGAAATAAGGAATGGGGTCCATGACAGAACCCAACCCTCCACATGGGGGTAGCAGGGCCCCAGGTGTGTCTGCCAGAGGAGCAGCTCATTCAGCTTGCCCTTGGGAAGAGGAGCACATAGGAGACTGAAGCAGTAAAGCTCTAAAAGGGCTGGTGCCTGTTGCCAGGGTGACTGTGGGAAGGTGGGGGTGGGGGTGGGGCAGTACCAAGGAACAGATAAGCAACCGACTGTCACCATCAGTGAAATTCTCTGACAGCTTCCTGCCTACTTCAACAAACTGTTTATACTTGAAATCTTGCAAAATCTCCAAAGAAAATACGATCTTTTGCCCCTTCTTTAAGACCAAAAGATTTGCCCAAGGATCCAGATAATCTCCAACACAACTTACTTGAAATCCCAATACTGGACCAATATAGATACTGTTAGGATGAACCACTAGAGAAGTTAACAAATTTCAAAGTTTTTTGGCAAATACACACACACACACACACACACACACCCCTGAGTAAATCAAGTGACACTATGATGTTCCTAAACAGGAAGACTCAGTATAACAAAGAGGACAATTCACTCCAAAGTAATCTATATTTATGCAACCCCAACCAAAATCCTAAAGGTTTTGTGTGAAGCACTCCATCAGATTTTCCTCTACTCTCTGAAGCCCCGCACTCCTTCCTCAGGAAAGGAATTAGGAGCAAGCCCTACATGGCCTCCTTTGATCTGGTTCCATATATACCATGTGGGAGAAATTCCTTGAAGTTTGTGCCATGTGGACGGTATCTTCATATCCCAGTATTAATGCAAGTTGTTTTAATTATCAATTGATATGTAATACACAACTCCAAAATTCAGTAACTTAAAGCAATAATCATTTTTGCAACTTGGGCAAGGCTCAGTGAGGCAGCTTATCTCTGCTTCATATGCCCTAGTGAAGTTGGTTTGAATGAGGGGATTTCCAAGATGGCTCCAGGTTGGCGCTGGCTGACACGTGGGAGCTCAGCGGGACTGCTAGCTGGGACCCTATCTTTTGCTACAGGGACCTTTCTACTTGAGTCAACTTTCTTCAGAGAATGGCCACTAGGTTTCAGAAGGAGGAAGCAGAGGCTTATTAATGCCTGGGTTCCGAGATCCCAGAATGTTACTTCTCTGCAATTAGCTATAGCAGTTATAGGCCCACATCAGATTCAAGAGGAGTCATAAGCTCTCCCTCCTGATGGAAGTAGCTGCATGCAGGTACAGGGAAAGGCAGAACTATCTCGGGGCCATCTTTGGAGACTATCTACTACTCAGGTTGTTCCTTGATTTTATATTCCATTGGCCATTTGGTCAGTTTCCATAAAGGATATCCAAATATTAGTGCTTAAGCCATCACCCATCTTAGAAGTAGTCCTGAATAATAATTAATTTAAATATAACCCATCATTAAAGCAGCATTTCCCAGAAAAGATTTTTCCAATAATCTTCATTATCTAATAATAAAAACATTATATTTATTTTTTTATTGAGGCACAATGTATAGTGAAATATACAGATCTTAAGTGTATAATTCAATGTTTTTTAACATACCCATATAGCAGTGTATGCACATACATATGCAAATGCTTAGCTGTCTACCACATACCCATATCAAGATCTTATCTGCCTTACCCAGGAATATTCTCTGTGCCTTTTTCTTGTCAATGCATTTTCCCAGAGGCAACCACTGTTCTGACTGTTTTAGATTTGCCTACTCTAGAACTCCATATAAATGAAATTAAATAGTACAAACTCTTTTGTGTTAGACTTCTTTCATTCAGAATTAAGTTTTGGGGACTCCTGCTTTATATATTAATAATATGTTCCTTTTGGGGCGCCTGGGTGGCTCAGTGGGTTAAGCCTCTGCCTTTGGCTTGGGTCGTGGTCTCAGGGTCCTGGGATGGAGCCCCACGTCAGGCTCTCTGTTCAGCAGGGAGCCTGCTTCACCCCCCGCCGCCGCTTGCCTCTGCCTACTTGTGATCTGTCAAATAAATAAATAAATCTTTAAAAATTTTTTTTAAATGTTCCCTTTTAGTATTTTGTTTTATTAATATACTATAATTTGCATAAATATTCATGTGTTGGTAGATATTTGGGGTGTTTCCAGTTTGGGGCTATTTTTTTTTTTTTAAAGATTTTTATTTACTTATTTGTGGGGTGGTGAGAGCATGGGGCGGGGTGGGGGGAGGAGCCAGGAAGAGGGGCAGAGAGAGAAGCAGACTCCCTGCTCAGCAGGGAGCCCATCTGAGCCCAAGGTAGAGGCTTAACTGATTGAGCCACCCAGACACAGTCTGGGGCAATTTCAAAGCTGCTATGAACATTCTTATACAATTATTTTCATACACATAAGACTTTATTTCTCTTTGATAAATACCCAGAAATGAATTTCTGGGTATTTACCAAAGAGAATTAGAAATTTCTGCTTCTCCCTTTCCCACTCCCCCAAATGAAATTTCTGGGTGAAACAGATGATGCTTTTTTAATTTTACTAGAAATTGCCAAGGTTTCCAAAGTGATTGAACCAGAGTTCCAGTTACTCCACATCTATACAAATATTTTACTTTGTTAGTATTTAAACTATATGTCACAGCTATAAGTCCTTTGTGAGATAGGATTATACAGATACATTCTCCCAATATATGGCTTATCCATTAATTTTCTTCTTTTTTTTTTTTAAGATTTTATTTATTTATTTGACAGAGAGAAATCACAAGTAGATGGAGAGGCAGGCAGAGAGAGAGAGAGGGAAGCAGGCTCCCTGCTGAGCAGAAAGCCCGATGTGGGACTCCATCCCAGGACCCTGAGATCATGACCTGAGCCGAAGGCAGCAGCTTAACCCACTGAGCCACCCAAGCACCCTTATCCATTAATTTTCTTAACCAGTCTTTTGTTGAGGAAGTTTTAATTTTTATTATGTACAACTTATTAATTTTGCTTTTACAATTAACACTTTCTGGGTCCTAAGATATACTTGCTTAACCTAAGGTCGTGAAGATACTTCCAGTTTCCTTCTAGAAGCTTTAGTTTTAGCTTTTATTGATTAGGTTAATAATCTACCACAAATTATTTTTTGAGGATAATATGAGTTAAGGCCTGAGATTCAAAATATCTAGTTATTCCAGCACACTGTGCTTTTCCCCATGGAACTGTTATGAAGTCTTCGTTAAAACTCACTTGACCTGGGGCACCTGGGTGGCTCAGTTAGGTAAGTGTCTGCCTTTGGCTCAGGTCACGATCCCAGAGTCCTGGGACATCACCCCTGCATCAGGCTCCCTGCCAGGCGGGAAGTCTGCTTCTCCCTTTCCCACTCCCCCTGCTTGTGTTCCCTCTGTCACTATGTCTCTTTCTGTCAAATAAATAAAATCTTTTTTTTTTTAAAGATTTTATTTATTTGACAGAGATCACAAGTAGGCAGAGAGGCAGGCAGAGAGAGAGGGGAAGCAGGCTCCCCGCCGAGCAGAGAGCCCAACTTGGGGCTCAATACCAGGACCCCTGGGATCATGACCTGAGCCAAAGGCAGAGGCTTTAACCCACTGCGACACCCAGGAGGCCCAATAAATAAAATCTTAAAAAAAAAAAAAATCACCTGACCATGTTTGCATGGGTGTATTTCTGGATTCTAGTCTGTTTCAATGATCTGTGTGTCTTGCTTACTGTACTCATATGGAGTCTTAGAATCACAGAGTCTCAGTTCTTCAACTCTGTTCTTTTTCAAAACTGTTCTGGCTATCCTAGGTTCATCACATAGCTTTAAGATAAACTTAAAACTTTTTCAAAAAAAGCCTGCTGGGATTCTGATTAGAACTGCACTGAATTGGGGCGCCTGGGTGGCTCAGTGGATTGAGCCACTGCCTTTGGCTCGGGTCATGAGCTCAGGGTGCTGGGATCGGGTCCCGCATCAGGCTCTCTACTCAGCAGGGAGCCTGCTTCCTCCTCTCTCTCTCTGCCTGCCTCTCTGCCTACTTGTGATCTCTCTCTGTCAAATAAATAAAATCAATCTTTAAAAAAAAAAAAAAGAATTGCACTGAATCTATAGATCAATTTAGAAAGAGCTGACAACAAAACAATACTGAGTTTTCCAATCATGTACATAATACATCCATTCATTTAAATCTCCTTTCTCGGGCGCCTGGGTGGCTCAGTGGGTTAAAGCCTCTGCCTTCAGCTCAGATCGTGATCCCAGGATCCTGGGATTGAGCCCCACATCGGGCTCTCTGCTCAGCGGGGAGCCTGCTTCCCCTCCTCTCTCTCTGCCTGCTTCTCTGCTTGCTTGTACTCTCTCTCTCTGTCAAATAAATAAATAAAATCTTAAAAAAAATTTTTTTAATAAATAAATAAATAAATCTTCCTCTCAGCAATAAGTATCACACATTTAAGTGTTTGTTTATAATCTGCTTTAGCTGGTGTAATTTATAAATCTGTAAAAAAGCCATACTAGGAAATTTCAAGACTGGTATGACATGTTGTTTTTTTTCTTACAGTCTAACAGAAGAGCAAAGTATTCTCATAATTTTGAAAGTAGAAAAATTCGAGTAACATTTTAAATAGAAGAGATGATACATATACACATTTAATAACACAAAGACAGAATATAAGACTTATAGAGGAGTCACACATACTACAATAAAAAAAACAAGAATAAAGCAAACTCAGCCTTTTATTTCTCTTAAACAATTAAAAAAAAAATAGAAATGTAGGGCGCCTGGGTTGCTCAGTGGGATAAGCCTCTGCATTCGGCTCAGGTAATGATCCCAGAGTCCTGGGAGGGAGCCCCAAATCGGGCTCTCTGCTCAGCGGGGAGCCTGCTTCCTCCTCTCTCTCTCCGCCTGCCTCTCTGCCTACTTGTGATCTCTGTCAGATAAATAAATAAAATCTTAAAAAAAAAAAATAGAAATGTATATTTAAGTGAATCTACCACCTAAATATATGAAAAACTGAACTCCAAGAGATATAAGAATTAGGAAAATAAACATTTTTATGACAATTTTTGAATCCAAGTTGGCATTCAGCATGGATAACAATCTTTTTTTTTTTTTTTGAAGATTGTAAAGTAATCTCTGCACTCAATGTGGGGCTCAAATTTACAACCCCGATATTGAGAGTTGCACGCTCTACCAAGTAAGCCAACCAGGCACCCCTATTTTTTTTACTTAACTTTTTCATTTATAGAAATTGCTTAACTTACTTCATTAAAATGACTGTAGCATTTAATAATCAAAATAACCAAGCCAAATCTTTCAACTTTGGTCTTTTACTTTGATGAAAAAATGACTGGCCAGGATTTCCTTTTACATAGCCTTTTATAATGTACTTGATAGCGGTTAACTTATTTTTTTCTTTATGTACATAACCCCAATCCGAAAGCTTTTCTTCACATTTTTAATTAATTAATTTTTAGGATGAAACTATCAAATATACACTAAAATATGATTGAATCAGTCTTTTAGGATACTTCCCTCCCCATAATTTCAGATGAGAAATTAGACTTTGATTGAAAAATAGTTATTCTTTATTATTTTAATTCTGTCTTTAAAACAATGCATCAAGAAATCAATATTATAATAGAACATTTATAAGCTTAAAATGTTCCTAGCAGTAGTAATTCCTCCATAAAATATAACTGCATATATAAAGCAGTATCAAATTCACTCATATGTATTAGACTGTAAAGTATAATGGAAGGTAGCACATCTTTTTATGTCTGGGCTATATAAACATAATAGTTACAAAATGGGAAAGAAAATTGCTTTGTTGCTATTGAATATGTGACTTTGACAAACTTAGCTCTTCATTCTCCTCCTCTTTTGAAAAAAAGGGAGGGAATAATAATACTCACCAATTGTTGTAAAGATTAATGTTTGCAAGGTACCCTGTATAGTTCCCACCTGATAATAGGTACTAAATTAATGGTAACACATTTCATCTCATGGCACTAATTAAGATAAAATATAGTTGATCCTTGAACACAGGGATTAGGGGCACCGGCCCCTGCACAGTGGGAAATACAAATGTAACTTTTGACTCACCCAAAACTGAACTACAAATAGCCTACGGTTGACTGAAAGCCCTACTGATAACATAAGCTGTCCATTAACAAATATTTTGTATGTTGTATGTATTATATACCATATTATTATAAAGTAAGTCAGAAAAAAGAAAATGTTAAGAAAACCATAAGGAAGAGAAAATACATTTTCAGTACTTGTAAAAAATCCGCATCTAAGTGAACCTACATGGTTCAAACTGGCCTTGTTCAAGGGTCAACCGTATACTGCCTTATCTGGGCTAGTCTATAAGCTATGTAATTGACTGGGCTGAGGAACTCTGCAATTCAGAAGTCACTCCACAGCTCTCTGTCTGTATACTAAAAACCAGCCAGCTTGTACAAACGTGCATGAGAGCACAAACAACACCCCATCGTCTTCCACAGTGTTTTCTTTAGTATCCATTATTTATTACAAACTAACAGTAAGGTCATTTAATAGAATTAAGGGTCTGGGAGGCAATTTAATGTGAATGTTGGAGGTTTTAGAATTGAGAAAATATTTAATATATAACTTTTGACTGATTTTCAGACCTACTTAGTTATGTAAAATGACCAATTATGGTTAGGTTTAAAATACACAAGTGCAAATAAAAATTCAAATGTGTAAAAAAAGATCTCTCTTCAGTTCCTATAAAAAGAAAAAAGGACAAAACTAAATACATACAATTATATTACAAATATCAGGAAACTTCTACCATCAACAGTGATTATCTTTTTCATATAGAAAAGTAACAATCTTTTCCCCACACACATTTAATTAATATGAAACAGAACTACAACATATTACATTATTTTCTTGGGGGGGCTACTAAAGACCACAAAATGATTTACCACAAAAAATGTTTTGTGCAAAAGTTAAAGAAACTGTATTTGAACAGAGTAGAACAGGAAAGAGGAATCATTACCAGGTACCCATTGTTAGAAATGGAGTTATATCCCCCCAACACCTATCCCACTGCCAGCAATGGGAGTGGAGACAACGATGACATAAAAATTAACATCTTATATTACTTTAAAGTAGATAATGCCAGATTATTTCAATATTATGAAGAGCAAATATTCATTCTTGACCATTTAGCAAGGACATGCACCAGGAAATTCTATTATCTTCTCAACATTCACCTGGACAGAGGGATGCGGATGGTACAGATGGAAGACTTAAAAAGAGAGAGACAGAGAAACAGACGGAGGAAAATACATACAACATTATGCATTTAGTACAAATAATGAAAAACGACTTTCATGACACATTTTCTAAGAAAAGTTATTTTTACATGTCTTGAAATCCTATAAAAACCAGATATATCACAAGGGGTTAAAAACAAAGTCACTGATGAATGATAATCACTTATTAGCAGAGTTCATGCAAGTATCTTAGTTGGAAAGCTACTGTCCCAAGTCAAAAAATGTATGCTCTGCCGCATGATGACCTATGAGAATCAGTTCTCAAAAGAAATTATTTTGTATTCGGTACTGACAGAACTCTTGAGAAGGGGCTATACAAACTGAAGTTTATAGAAATTTTTAAGTGATAATCTTAAAATACCATACAAAAATGTGTAAATGAAAAGATGCTTTCGAGTTGCAGGGCATTATAAAATCCGTAATGCAGATTAAGACAAAAGAACTTCCCTTCTTCATTTAAAAAAAAATTGTTAGCATAATCTTATAAGTTCCAAACTGCATTTTCAGTCAGCAGCAAAAGGTGCACCAGCATACTTCACAGGCCCTGGGAATGACCGAGGGGGCACTTGACCTTCAGAAGGGCGCGGCCAGCACAAGCTCCCCACTGCTCATGGGTGCACACAGGAAAAAGTTTGCAACATGTCTCACCTGGGAGATACTCTAAGCATTCAAACATTTATACTCCTCTTTTATCTACCCTGTCAGAAAGGAAAACTGCTTTTTAAAGATATAAACAATATAAATTCTGATAGTAAAGCACTGTAAAAATTAGGTATGATATTTTTGGCACAAAGCACTTTTAAAATCTGAGCTCATTTTGCAAAATATATGTCTGGAATTTCTTATTTGAAAATAAAAGCTTTCAACATACACACAATGTGTAAATGATTGTATGAATTAACGAATTAGATTCTAGGTTTCCTTAAATACTGAATATCCCTTCAGTATACTTCAGTACCAGATATCTGCATGCAGACCTCCACATTCCACACCATACAGATATTGCACAATTAACATTGCCAAAATACAAACTCATGCAGTCTGGCAAGACTTAGGGTTTACCTTTCAATATTATTTTTTTGTATGTATTTGACTCCAATACCCCTTTCCAGAAAAGCTGTATAACCAATTTCGGAAATACAATGCTTGCTATCTTTCCTGGACAAATATTAAATCTGTACCAATACATTCAGGCATTCCACTTATGTTTTCCAGCACTTAAAATTCAGCAAAACCTGTTTGGGACATTTCTTATAGCATTCCTTCAAAAACAGGAGAAGCTTCGTCTGATGTAAAAGAATTAAAATGAGTCCACAAGGCAGTAATTTTTCCACCAAAGATCTCGCTCCATCTGAAAAGCACTGCAGAACAATATTTTAAGTCTGTCAACTTTCACAGAGCCATTAGGTGCAAAGTCTGCTAAAAAATAAAAATCTTGTAACATACCATGACAGCTGGATGTGTTTCTTACTGAATTGCACAATATAATTCAACTTTTTTTCCTCCCTAAAGTGTTTTAGGGTATGCTACAGCTGCTAAAAGGATTTCTGTTTTTCTTGGTCCTCTGTTTGTTGGGTCTAAGATTGATGACATCTCCACCATTAAGGGTACCTGAATTCTGACCCGAGTGACTTCCAGTAGATGTATTAAAGACACCTGTATAAATTGAGGGAAAACAGACAGAGTGATACTGATAGAGCTCAGGGTTACCAATTACAGATGGTACATCCAGCATCTTAGTAAATCAGTAATATTTTCCATATTTGTATTTTCAAGCTTTTGTTTTCATTTAATATATTTTTAAAAAATTTCTTACAGTAAACTCTAAACCCCCACCTTTTTAAGTAAACATGGGCTCAAACTCACAACCCTGAGATCAAGAGTTGCATGTTCTACCAACTAAGCCAGCCAGATGCCCCACATTGGATTTATTTTTAATAGCAAATATACATTGCTTGTCAAAGTTCAAAGGATATACAAAAGGGATTAAAGCCTCCCTTTCAAGGGCACCTGGGAGGTTCAGTCATCAAGCATCTGTTTTCAGGTCAGGTCATGATCCTAGGGCCCGGGGATCAAGCCCCACATTGGGCTCCCCACTCAGCAAGAAGCCTGCTTCTCCCTCTCCCACTCCCGCTGCTTGTGTTCCCTCTCTCCCTATGTCTCTCTCTGTCATATAAATAAATAAAATCTTTTAAAAAATAAAAAGTCTCCCTTTCAAATCACCAGTTTATTTTCCCTAAAGCATGCATGTGTTATCAATTTTCCCACGTATCCCTCCAGAGATATTTTATGCATATTTAAGTAAAAAGGCATAAACATTCCTTTTTCTCCCTTAATTACCAAAATGGTGATTAACTGTACACACTGTTCTGCATCTTTTCACTAACAATCTATTTCTGAAATTTGGAATCAGTAAATATGATAATTTTTTTAAAAAGATTTTATTTATTTATTTGACAGACAGTGATCACAAGCAGGCAGAGAGGCAGGTAGAGAGAGAGGAAGAAGCAGGCTCCCCACCGAGCGGAAAGCCCAATGCGGGGCTCAATTCCAGGACACTGGGATCATGACCTGAGCAGAAGGCAGAGGCTTTAACCCACTGAGCCACCCAGGCGCCCCTACAGTTTCATTTTGAACTGTAATCTCTATAATCTCTAGATTATAGATTAAGCTATAATCTTTAAGCTATAAATCTATAATCTTAAACTATAATAATAAACTATAATCTCTAATTTATAAACTACTTATTATCCATGATACACAAAGTCTGGCCCAGAGACACGGTCAGCAATACAAAGATGACTAAGACCAATTCCTGCCCACAAGAAGTTTATACTCTAATAAGTGAGGTGAGCTGATATACAAATAAGAAATGCTAGATACTCTACCTTAAGTGTCATAAAGAGACCCAAGAGTCCACAGATGGTTCCAAGGAAGGACCAATTATAGCTACTGTATGAGAAAGGACAAACTGATAAGAAAGGTAAAATGGGACAGCTGGCAGTGCATTGGACTCAGATCTCTCTCAGAAGAAAAGCAGAGTGGTCATGGCTCTTGCTAGATATACAGTGAGCAAAGAAAGCTTTCTAGACAGTCCTTGAGTAATGAATAGCTCTTTGGCAGGGATGGGAAAAGAGAGAGGTCATTCTCTAAGCAAAAAGGAAGAAAACAGTCCTAGAATGTTTAAGAAACAGCAAGACCTTTAGCAGAACTGGAAAACGGGGTCCATGTATAATAGTGGGGCATCAGGCTACACAGAATGGACAATACTATCTTTATTTATTAATTTTTTTAAAAAGATGTTATTTATTTATTTGACAGACAGAAATCACAAGTAGGCAGAGAGGCAGGTAGAGAGAGAGGAAGGGAAGCAGGCTCCCCGATGAGCAGAGAGCCCAACGCGGGGCTCGATCCCAGGACCCTGGGATCATGACCTGGGCCGAAGGCAGAGGCTTAACCCACTGAGCCACCCAGGTGTCCCCGATACTGTCTTTAGATCTCAGAATGAAGAGAGCTGCATTTAATATTCTCCACAATACGAATCTATCAAAGGGCTTTACTCAGTGAACTGGAAGAGACAATAATGGAGCCCAGAAGATAAGACCAGACAGCAGCTTATTACAACTGTCCTATTTTGTTTCACAGAGCACTTGAGGTGTCTGATGATAAGAACATATGCAATAAAAATGACAAAATAACAACGAAGAAGAAGCCAGAACCAAGAGGGAAGGGGAGTTAAAAGAGGTCAAGAAAATAATGTATGTAGTGGGGGGTTAGGGACAGAATACAGATATGAAGTCTCTAAGAAATTACAGAGAAGCTTTAGAAACAGAAAATACGGACCTCAGCTTCCTGGAAGCCAAAGCAAAGAGTAAGACATGGTGAGACCTTGTCACAGAGAAGACAACATACTTAGGTCTTCAGGAAATATTAGACTTTGTAGGCATTTATTTATTTAAAGATCTTATTTAGTTTATTTGAGAGAGAGAGAGAAAGTATGAAAGAGAGTCTGTGAGCAGGGGGAAGGGGTAGAAGGAGAAACAAGTGCCCTGCTGAGCAGTGAGCCCAATGCAAGAGTCAATCCCAGGACATCGTGCCCTGAGCCAAAGGCAGACACTTAACCAACTGAGGCACCCAGGTGCCTCTCTGTAGGCATCTAACATTACAAAAACAAAACAAAAACCCGTAAAGTGTATGGAGACAGTACAAGTATTCCTCAGAAGAACAAGTGTTAAGACCTCCTTTATACATAGGACAGATCTTTATATATAAAGTCTTTATTTCTGTTCTTAATACATAAAACGGATTTAGAAAGTTAAATGGTTAAAAAAATATTTTAACTCAATATACCTTCTAATATGAGACCTGATACTAAGTTTTAATAATTGCTGATCTAATACTTTCCAATCACATTTCTTAAAGAAATGAACATATTATATATATATTTTTAAATGTAGGGGTGGGGCACAAGGGTGGCTCAGTGGGTTAAAGCCTTTGCCTTCGGCTTAGGTCATAATCCCAGTGTCCTGAGATGGAGGCCCTTGTCAGGCTCTCTGCTCAGTGGGGAGCCTGCTTCCTCCTCGCTCTTTGCCTGCCTCTCTGCCTACTTGTGATCTCTGCCTGTCAAATAAATAAATAAAATCTTTTAAAAAAATAAAATAAAATAAAAAATAAATAAAAATGTAGGGGCATCTGGGTAGCTCATTCAGTTAAGCATCCAATTCTCAACTTCATCTCAGGTCATGATCTCGGGGTCCTGAGATTAAGCCGCACATCAGACTCTGTCTGTACTCAGTGTGGAGTCTGAATGTCTCTCTCCCTCTACCCCTCTCTGCACTTGCTCTCTAAAATATATAAACTTTTTTTTTTTTAAGATTTTATTTATTTATTTGGCAAAGACAGCGAGAGAGGGAACGCAAGCAGAGGGAGTGGGGGAGGGAGAAGCAGGTTTCCTGCAGAGCAGGGAGCTGGATGCGGGGCTCAATCCCAGGACCCTGGGATCATGACCTGAGCTGAAAGCAGCCGCTTAACAACTGAGCCACTCAGGCGCCCCTAAATAAATCTTTTTTAAAAAACAGTAAATATGGGTGCCTGGGTAGCTGAGTTGGTTAATCATATGACTTGATCTCAGCTCAGGTCTTTATCTCAGGATTTTGTGTTCAAGCTCAGCACTGGGCTCTGCGTTGGGCATGGGACCTACTTAATGGGGGGCATCTGGGTGGCTCAGTGGGTTAAAGCCTCTGCCTTCGGCTCAGGTCATGATCCCAGGGTCCTGGGATCAAGCCCTGAATCGGGCTCCCTGCTCAGCAGGGAGCCTGCTTCTCCCTCTCTCTCTGCCTGCCTCTCTGCCTACCTGTGAACTCTGTCTGTCAAATCAATCAATAAATAAAATCTTTAAAAAAAAAAATTAAGAGATGGTTAAAAAAATAAATAAATATGATAATAATGAATGGAAAATTTATGTAAATATGGGATTAAAATTTCTTGGGTACTTACCAATTTTGTTACTACTTGAATGCATTAATTCTGGATCCTCAGCTATTTGCTGTTTGAGTTTTTGAAGGTATTTTTCAGCCAAATATTTAAAAACTAGAATAAAAACAAAAATCTTACCAGGTCAGTATAATTTACGCATGTAAAATCTGTTATTTAGTATCAGTCACTGTCTATTGTATACTTCCTAAAAACATTTATTTATTTTTGAAATACCTGTATTCTTTCATTCATCCTTACTAAACACATTAAAATTAAATTGGAAGTATACGATCTAGTTAAAAAAATTAAACTTTTAAAAATTATTTGAGCAGGAGCTCCTGGGTGGTTCAGTGGGTTAAGCCTCTACTTTTGGCTCAGGTCATGATCCCAGGGACCTGGGTTGAGCCCCACATCAGGATTCCTGCTCTTCAGGAAGCCTGTTTCTCCCTCTCCCTCTGCCTGCCACTCCCGCTGCTTGTGCTCCTTTTCTGTTAAAGATTTATTTGACAGACAGAGATCACAAGTAGGCAGAGAGGCAGGCAGAGGGAGAAAGGGAAGCAGGCTCCTTGCCGAGCAGAGAGCCCGATGCAGGGCTCGATCCCAGGACCCTGGGATCATGACCTGAGCCAAAAGCAGAGGCTTAACCCACTGAGCCAACCAGGCGCCCCCAAAATAAATAAAATCTTAAAAAAAAATTATTTGAGTAATACCTAAGTACAATGGTCATAATAAATACATATGGCATTTTAGTAGCAAAGAAATAATACTTATAGTTATTAGTTTTAGGTACTTGAATAGGAATCAAAATTCAGAACACTACACTAATGAAAAGTTGTTCCCTTTTTAAAAAAGATTTTATTTATTTTTGAGAGAGAGAGAGAGAGAGAGAAGGCATGCATGAGCATGAGCTGGGGAGTGTGGCAGGCAGAGGGACAGAGGCAGATGCCGACTCCCTGCTGAGCAGGGAGCCCAATGCAGCACTCGATCCCAGGACCATGGATCATGACCTGAGCCAAAAACAGATGCTTAACCTACTGAGCCATCCAGATGCCCAAGATATCTCCTTCCTTTAGGTGAAAAAAACTACCTAGAAGACATTTGAGTAATAATCAAGTTGTAATCTAATAAAAGAAGTAGCAGTTCTAGAGTGAGAAAAATAATTGCCTTCTTCTACTGTCAATTTATTAAACTGGGAAATATTACTGAACAAATTAAGGTCGGGGTGCCTGGCTGGCTCAGTGAGTAGAGCATGGGGCTCTTTATCTAGGGGTCATAAGTTTGAGCCCCATGCTAGGGACAAAGATTACTTAAAAAAAGCAAACAAACAAAAAAAAGCAAACCAAAGAAAACCCCCCCAACAATGAGGGGTGCCTGGGTTGGTTGGGCACCCACCTCCTCGTTTTGGCTGAGGTCATTATCTCATGGGTTGTGGACTGAACCCCACATTGGGTCTGCACTTAGCAGGGAGTCTGGTTGATAATACCCTCTGCCCCTCCCCTGCTCTCTCTCTCAAATAAATAAATCTTTTTAAAGACACCCACACCAATAAATTAAGGTCACTGTAACCATCTAATGGAATAACCTCTACAAAGGAGTTCTTGAACAAGTCAGTAACTTGAAGAGGTATGCATGAAAAACACATGCATGCATACACACTCATATATATACAGTTATATTTTTAAAGATAAAAAACAAAACAAAACAAAACCCACTAAAGTTTTTCTATAGGGAGTAACAAGTATTCAGAGTCATTGGTAATTAGTTAAGGACTCTAAGAAAGAAGCATCATGTCTCTAAATTTTACTTGATTGTTGACAAGAAAATTCTGTTCTTATTACATGTATGATTTCTAGAAACCACAACAGAAAAAATGTAAGTAGAATAAAACTTTCTGCTATTAATTTTTTTTAAAAGAGTTTACCTTCAGTCACATTTAGATCTTCTTTCACTGACGTTCTGTAGAATCTTAGCTTTAACTTTTTTGCCAGTGCCTCAGCTTCTTCACTATATATTGATTAAAAGGAAAAAAAAAAGGTACTTTCTGATAGCCTGTTTTAAAAGATCATTTTTATTACATTTACTGAATACAGCTTGCAGGTAGGGGGTGTCAGACCTTCCAGCCCAGTTGAAAGCTATGTTCACAGTGCTGAGACAGGATTTTTAGTTTTCAGTATTCCTGGGGGATAAACACCACTATACTGTCATTTCTATAGTCATTGAACTCGAGCCTTAAAATGGCTAAATATCTCTTTTCTTTATATAATACTTAAGTTAACTTACTTTCTTGTTTTTAAAAACATTTGAATTTAAGTGCACTCTGAAAACCCTATGCTACATTCCTTATTTTACTCATACTGGCTATGAAACTACTTTGCTGCCAAAATCCAAGTCATCATATTAACTGTGTCTATGAGAGCATGCTCCTAATTTTAGTTTTATTATGACTCCTGATCTGACTCCACAGTTTTACTAAGACTGTGGTAGTTCTGCTCTAAAATTGTTCCCGAAGGGGGCTCCTGGGTGGCTCAGTTGGTTGGGCAACTGCCTTCAGCTCAGATCATGATCCTGGAGTCCTGGGATCCGGTCCTGCCTGCATCCACTTCCCTGCTCAGCGGGGAGACTGCTTCTCCCTCTGACCTTCCCCCTTCTCATGCTCGCTTGTTTCTCTCTCTCATTCTCTCAAATAAATTTTTTTAAAAAGTCTTTAAAATCGTTCCCAATGATTCCACCCTCCCCCTACCTTCCTCCTGGTTTTTAATCCTCATGTAGCCTTTCCTACATTGTAATCAAGGTTAATCTGTGTGATCAGTAATACACAGAAGGGATAGTATCTGACTTCTGAGATGAGGTCATAAGAGACATTATGGCTTCTGCTTTGTACTGTCTTGAATCCCATGACTGGGGGAAGCTGGCTGCCATGCTGTGCCGACACTCAAGCAGCCCTAGGGAGAGGTCCGCATGGCAAGGAACTAAGGCCTCCTGACAACAACCAAGTGAGGGAGCCGTCCCAGAAGTGGATCCTCCAGCCCCAGTCGAGGTTGCCACGACTACCATCCTGGGCAACATCGCGACTGCAAGTTCACGAAAAACTGGAACCAGAACTACCTGGCTAATCCACTCTCAAATCCCTGACCCACAGAAACTGAAATAATAAATAATTGTTGTTTTAAGCCACTAAGTTTTGGGTCCATTGGTTATACAACAACAGATAACTAATATTAAGAACATACAAACAAGATAAAAACCAAAGACTTTTCAAAGCTAGCAAATACAGACAGAAATTATTCAAATGCTCTGTTCACAAATTTGAATAGTATTTCTAAATACACAAAACAATATGAATCTGAACTACTTACCCCTTTAAACTCATCAACATAGATTAGCTACTTGCTCTAGATATTAAAACATACAGGGATGTTTTTCTTAACATTAAATCTAGATTTGCTTTAACATCAAGAGCTGGATTTATGGTATAAGACCTAAAACTGGAATTCTAAAAGAGCCTTCAAAATTTATTTCCTGTAATTTTCTCTACTTACGATTTCATATGAACTTTTTTTAAACCCAAACCAATCACCTAGAATAGCTCACAGAAAATTTAAATTTAAGGCAGTCTCTATAAAGGGTTTCCTAAAATTTTTAAATCAACACAAAAATTAAAACAGGTTTTAACTTTATAGAATTACCACCTCCCCCTCTAAAGTTGACATCTTACTTCTTTATACAAGAATCATCCAAGAGGTCAATCTTGTTTTGCACAAGCACAGTTGGTATATCTCCAACTTCAGCTACTACTTTCTCTCTCCAACTGGAAATTGCTTCAAAAGATTCCCTGTCTGTGGTAGAAAATACAAGCACACAAGCCTGGGCTCCTGTAAGGTCACAAAATAAGAATATTATTTACATTAATGAAGCAATCCTATATAGGATGAGGGTAACTTTTACCTATTCAAACCATTTTTTTAATTGAAGTGTAACTAAGATACAATGTTATATTAGTTTTAGGTTTAGCAAAACCATTTTTATGTAAATGAATATTGAGCTCACCTTTGCAGCACTGTTTATGTTTTAACATACAAATTCTATTTTCTAATTCCAAGAACCAGTGGTTTTTAAAATTGTGTACATTCTTATTAACTATTCATTCTTATTAACTAATTGTTAAATAAAAGCTTGGAAAAAAAAACTGGACATATTCTTTTCAGAACACCATGAAATAATGATATTGAATATTATAAAAGCAAGAAAGAGGCATGCCTGGGTGGCTCAGTGGGTTAAGGCTCTGCCTTCGGCTCAGGTCATGATCTCAGGGTCCTGGGATCGAGCCCCATAGGGGGTCCTCTGCCCCACCCCCACCCCGCTGCCTGCTTCTCTGCCTACTTGTGATCTCTCTGTCAAATAAATAAATGAAATCTTTAAAAGAAAAAAAAAGTCAAGAAAGAATGGTAAGCTAAGTAAGAATGACAAGCTATTGTCAAATTCTTCCTATTAATATCTACCATTTGCTTCTGAATTTTTCAGCAAATTTGAGAAAAATCATAATTTTCTCATTCTATTTACTTTTAAAAAAACTTTCTTATTTTATTTTAGTAGCAGAATACCAGTGATGTTAATGAACATAATTTAAGAATCAGTACCATAAGGTTAAAAAAAGTAAAAAAAAAAATATATATATATATATATATTTATTTATTTAAAATAGAGGAAAAGGTTTAATTTCATTGTTTATCCTGTGGTTTTTTTTTTTAACATTTATTTTTATTTTTATTTATTTATTTGACAGAGAGAGATCACAAGTAGGCAGACAGGCAGGCAGAGAGAGAGGAAGGGAAGCAGGCTCCCTGCTGAGCAGAGAGCCCGATGTGGGACTCGATCCCCGGGGGCCCTGAGATCATGACCTGAGCCGAAGGCAGCGGCTTAACCCACTGAGCCACCCAGGTGCCCATCATTTTTTATCCTGTTTAACTGCACAGTTCTTATTACTCAATGACTATATTGTAATTTCCATGCTGAATGACAATATTTTAACTTTGAATTACCACATTAAGTGGCAACCTTCTGAAAGAAGCCCTTTTATTTTAAGTCGGCTCCACACCCAATGTGGGGCTTGAACTCACAACCCTGAGATGAGGAGTCACATGCTCTACTGACTAAACCAGCCAGGCACCCCTGAAAGTTCTTTTATAAATGATTAGATGTTACATTAATCAGGCAGCACGGTGACAAAAGCAGATACATAGGCAACAAGAGAAAATCACCCTGGGATCAAGAGGACTTTCTGGAATCAAGGCACGTTTCTTACTGTTACTCTTTCCTTCTAGATCCCTCAGGTATTGGACTTTCCTAATAAGACTGGGCTGCCTAAGATACTCTATGGCCAAAAAACATGTGTGTACCACCAACGGGAATATTGTAGTAGAAAGCAAAAGAGCATGAAAGAGAAAAACCATCAATTCATTATTACTATAAAAGCAGAGGCTTCATATGGGAAAACCTTTCCTACTCTAAAACAGGTTTTTATATCAAAGACTGTATTAATTATAAAAATTGTCTAAATTAATATAAAAATGGGGCAGGGGACAAGGTACAACACAGACAAAAGCACCCTAACACTTTCCATGAATTTAAGGAGAAATAAAACTGACAAGGGAGGGCGCCTGAGTGGCTCAGTGGGTTAAAGCCTCTGCCTTTGGCTTGGGTCATGATCCCAGGGTCCTGGGATTGAGCCCCACATCATGCTCTCTGCTATGTAGGGAACCTGCTTCCTCCTCTCTCTCTGCCTGCCTCTCTGCCTACCTGTGATCTCTGTCAAATAAATAAATAAAATATTAAAAAAAAAAAAAAAAAACTGACAAGGGATGCCTGGGTGGCTCAGTGGGTTGAGTGACAGACTCTTGATTTTGGCTCAGGTCATGACCTCAGGGTAGTGAGATAGAGAGCCCCATGTCTGGCTCTACACTGGGCATGGAGCCTGCTTAAGATTTTCTCTCTCCCTCTCCCTCACCTCTTTCTCTCTCTCAAAAAAACAAAATAAAATAACCCCCAACACTGACAAGATCACACTATATACTAGTAAGTAAATTTATATTTACTTGAACTCTAATATTTACTTAAACTATAAATAAAATAAATTAAAACATTATTTCATTACACTTTGACTAAGAAACTTTTTTTTAAGATTTTATTATTATTATAAATAAAATCTTAAAAAAAAAAAAAGGGACACCTGAGTGGCTCATTTGGTTGGACGACTGCCTTCGGCTCAGGTCATGATCCCGGAGTCCCGGGATGGAGTCCCGCATTGGGCTCCCAGCGCCATGGGGAGTCTGCTTCTCCCTCTGACCTTCTCCTTGCTCATGCTCTCTCTCACTGTCTCTCTCTCAAATAAATAAATAAAATCTTTAAAAAAAAAAAAAGATTTTATTATTCTTATTTTTTAAAGATTTTATTTAGGGGCACCTGGAGGCTCAGTGGGTTAAAGCCTCTGCCTTCAGCTCAGGTCATGATCTCGGGGTCCTGGGATTGAGCCCCATGTCGGGCTCTCTCTCAGCAGGGAGACTGCTTCCCCCTCTCTGCCTACTTGTGATCTCTGTCAAATAAATAAATAAAATCTTTAAAAAAAATAAATAAAAAAGGATTTTATTTATTTACTATTATTTATTATAAAACTCTATTAGCTTTAAATCTAGAATTTTAGGGCACCTGGGTGGCTCAGATGGTTAAGCATTTGCTTTCATCTCAGGTCATGATTCCAAGGTCCTGGGATCCAGTCCTGTATCTGGCTTCCTGCTCAGTGGGGAACCTGCTTCTCCCTCTCCCTCTATTGCTCCTCCTGCTTGTGCTCCTTCACTCTCTTTCTCAAATAAATAAATAAAATCGTAAACAAACAAACAAACAAAACCTAGAATTTTATATCCAGTCAATAGTTCTTTGAGGGCCCATTAGGGTATTTGCAGGGATACAAAGTCTTTAAAAAAAGACAAAGACACTTAAAAAAAAATACAAAACAAGAAACTCTTAGAGGAAGTATACTTTAATAATAACGTATAAAAAAGCTGAGAAGATGGTGCCAGAGATATGGGCAGCAAGAATGATTAACTCAGAAAAGCAAAATGTTGTTTAAAAAAATCTTTCTTTGTTTCTAAGATTTTATTTGTAAGTAATCTCTACACCGAACCCGGGGCTCAAACTCACAACCCCGAGCTTAAGAGTGACATGCTTTAGGGACTGAGCCAGTCAGGCACCCCAAAATGCTGTTTAAAAAATCAATAAACCAACAGATAAAAGAAAAAGTATGTCCATAGCAACCCCAGAATTACTTAGTGGGAGACTGAGTGGGGAGAGACCAAAGGAAAGCGGAGAAGTACTGAAGTGCTAGGCTAAAGAGAAGGGAGATGTACTGTTGCATATGTTTAAGCAATCAAGGGAGGTAAACACGAATATGGGTAGAGACACCTGAATTTCACCATAGCTGTGGACAGTTCCTGCCTGTTGTTAATATCCTCAAAGCATATGCTGCAGGTGGCACTCAGCTTTTTGTTGTTGTTGTTTTCAGATTTTATTTATTTGAGAGAGAGAGAAAAAGAGTGACGCATGAGTGCAGGCAGGGGAAAAGGGAGTGGGAGAAGCAGGGAGCCTGATAAAAGGCTCGATCCCAGGACCCTGACATCACGGCCTGAGCCGAAGTCAGATGCTCAGCTGGCTGAGCCACCCAGGCACCCCACACCAGCTCTTCTGAACCTGAGCTTTTACTGATGCTTCAGAAAGACTCTTGGGCTAGCCCATCCTAAGGGAAACTGATAGCTCTGGGGAGAATTTGAAGGTATGGGAGATGGGATAAAACCTCAGCATCACTTTGGAGGGACTATCTTGAGGCATGGCTACATGGTTCCTCACAGGGACTGATTCTCCAATTGCCTACAGTAATAATTAGCTCATTAATGCTCCCTTCATAGGTTTTTTCCCATTTTCTCCCCCCTCTCCCTGGGATCACCTACCAAATAAACCAGCCCACCAAGTTGTGCTAAGAACTGTTTTGTGGGTTACTTTTGCAGATACAATAATTCTGAGAAATGATGGACAACTTATTTTAATTTCCTCTCACTGAATATTATCACTCAGATATATAAATACTCTGTGAAATTGTGATGCATTATGGTTCTTTTCGGCTTAGGAACCTCCTTCCTCCCCCACCAAAAGAGCCCAATTATATACTTTAAAAAGTTAAAGACCCTTTATACAAAATTTTGACTGAGATGACAATAAGACAGATGACAAATACCAGATTCCAAATAAGTGTGAGAAGATCATTCTTTGCAGAATTCACAAAGGAAATACCCATAAATCCACTATACAACTTTGGAACTCCCTCACAGGCACTTCAAGAATTTTTTTTTTTTAAGAACTGACAAGAAGGGGAAAGGATTTCTTTAGAGGAAGTGCTGGCCACACTAACTCTTCTCTCTTTCTCTTGTTTTAAAGATTTTATTCACTTATTTATTTGAGAGAGAGAGAGAGAGAGAGGGAGAGAGAAAGAGTAAGAGTGAGGGGGGTAGGGGGGAAGAGTAGAGGAAGAGGGATAAGCAGATTCCCCGCTGAGCAGGGAGCCCAACATGGGGCTCTATCCCATGACCCTGAGATCGTGACCTGAAATCAACAGTCAAAAACTTAACCAACTGAGCTACCCAGGTGACCCCTTTCTTTCTCCCTTAAGGTGGGGTGCTATGGGGAAAAGTACTATTATTACCTCCTTCATCTTAATCTAGAAGGAATGGACTTTAGTAAGACTACTTAAGTAGCCTGGGATGTGTTCCTGGCAGTTGGGGGCACTCTGGACTGATGGTGCCTTGATTCAAACCTGAGGAAGATGCATGGCTGGGAACAACAGCAAAAAGGCAAGACCAACAGACAAAAAGAAAAGAGCTGCCTGTGGGATTAACTGTGCTCCTGTCGATAGCAAGGCAAAGAATGCACAGGAATTTCATATGGAGAGAGGTAAGCCACATTTCAGAGATAATCTAGCATGGGGTCATTTTTAACTCATGTCCCATAGGACTGCTTATTGGATGATAGGAGTTTAGCACAGAGGGTAGAGGTGGAACGCAACTCCTGCAAAAGGCAGCAAGGAGGAAAAGAAACTGCAAGAATCAAGTATACAGGGGCATCTGGCTCAGTGGGTTAAGCCTCTGCCTTCAGCTCAGGTCATGATCTCAGGGTCCTGGGATCGAGCCCCGCATCAAGCCTGGCATCGGGCTCTCTGCTCAGTGGGAAGCCTGCTTCCCCCTCTCTCCCTGCCTGCCTCTCTGCCTATTTGTGATCTCTCTCTTTCTCTCTCTCTGTCAAATAAATTAATAAAATCTTTTTTAAAAAATCAAGTATACATGTATATCCCCCAAAATGGGAACCTTGGAGGAATCCAAGACAGTCCCTAGAGAAAGAATCATCTTGGAACACCTGCCACCTGGGGGGCCCCCACCATCAAATAAAAGCACTTGCAAGAGTGCTCCAGTCTGGGACGTCTGGCTAGCTTAGCAGATCAGACCATGTGACTTTTGATTTCGGGGTTGTGAGTTTGAACCTCATGTTGGGCGGAGAGATTACTTAAAAAGAAAAAAAAAAAAAAAAAAAGAGTGCTTAGGTCTCCCAGTTCCATTTTCCCCTGGGCGTGACTGCAGAGAAGGAAAACATATCTCCAGCAAGTCAAAGAAAAGTTAGAGGAAGGAAGCAACCAAAATTCTCTTCCCAGAGTGTAGATACTAACTTGCCTATTAAAAAAACCCAGGGAAGATAAGAGATTTAATGCTAAATTATATTTGTAGTTTTGATTAATACACAAGACTGGCTATTCTAACCACCAAAATGGGATAATGTTTATGACTAGAAATAACTATGAGGCAGGTGAAAAAACTACTTTAGAGTGACCACAGTGACCAGAAAAGACATGAGCTGAAAGGAGTTTTCTTTGAGGATCAAGAAAGAACCTTCTCTCCCCCTACTGCCTACTAAAAACACAGGGATGGTGAGAGACAAAACAGAAGTTGCATTTTGGTAAATTCATGAACTCTGTTCAACATACCAACTACTATAAATATTTTTAAAATATTTTATTTATTTATTTGAGAGAGATGGAGATAGCAAGAGAGAGCACAAATGGGAAGAAGTGGGAAAAGCAGACTCCCCGCTTAGCAGAGAGCCCGATGCGGGGCTCAATTCCAGGACCCTGGGATCACGACCTGAGCCGAAGGCAGATGTTAACCAACTGAGCCACCCAGGCACCCCTATAAGTATTCTAAATTGAAAAATGATCCTATACTGTTATCCTTTCTTTTTCTTCCTTTGACCTCCAGTTCTATGTTGGTACCAGTCATCTTTAAGAAAGTTAATAAAGGGGACGCCTGGGTGGCTCAGTTGGTTAAGCAGCTGCCTTTGGCTCAGGTCATGATCCCAGCGTCCTGGGATCGAGTCCCACATCGGGCTCCTTGCTCAGCAGGGAGCCTGCTTCTCCCTCTGCCTCTGCCTGCCATTCTGTCTGCCTGTGCTGGCTCTCTCCCCCTCTCTCTCTCTGATAAATAAAATCTTAAAAAAAAAAAAAGGAAAGAAAGTTAATAAAGTTTCTTATAAAAATGTTAATAATGCTTTAATTTCTCTGTTGCAATCATTTGGACATATCTTACACCCTTGATACTTAATGGTAGCCAGTGTTTCCTATCCATCTATTTTTTTTTTTTTTTAAGATTTTATCTATTTATTTGACAGAGATCACAAGTAGGCAGAGAGGCAGGCAGAGAGAGAGGAAGGGAAGGAGGCTCCCTGCTGAGCAGAGAGCCCAATTCGGGGCTCGATCCCAGGACCTGGAGATCATGACAGGAGCCAAAGGCAGAGGCTTAACCCACTGAGCCACCCAGGTGCCCCGTATCCATGTATTTTTATTTATTTTTTTTTTAAAGATTTTATTTATTTATTTGACAGAGATCACAAGTAGGCAGAGAGGCAGGCAGAAAGAGTGAGAGGGAAGCAGGCTCCCCGCCGAGCAGAGAGCCCGATGTGGGACTCGATCCCAGGACCCCGAGATCCTGACCCGAGCCAAAGGCAGCGGCTTAAACCACTGAGCCACCCAGGTGCCCCATCCATGTATTTTTAAAAAGACCTTTATTTTCCTACCAGTCAATCTTCCTTCAATAATACCTACTCTAAGAATCAAACCATTAGAAGTTACTTTGCATCACGGATAACAGTAAAACACCCACAAAAGAATCACTTCAAATAATTAACAAACTATTCCACTTATCCACACATCAGGAATATAAAGATCTGAATAAAATTTTGGTGTCAATTATAAGATCACCATTGGCAAATACTTATTTCTAATTAATAAGATCTTTTAAAAAAAGTTACTATTTCTGAATGTAATTCAGAAAATACTCAAGATACATAATGTTTAGAGAAAATTCTGTCCTCAAATTCTGAAAGACCATAGGGGCACCTGGGTGGCTCAGTGGGTTAAAGCCTTTACCTTTGGCTCAGGTCATAATCCCAGGGTTCTAGGATCGAGCCCCGCATGGAGCTCTCTGCTCAGAGGGGAGCCTGCTTCCCTTCCTCTCTCTCTCTGCGTGCCTCTATGCCTACTTGTCTATCAAATAAATTAAAAAAAAAAAAATTCTGAAAGACCCTAAAAGACGGCCTCTAGTCTTGAAAGTGTTGCTGAAGACCAGCAGCATGAGGGTCACCTGGGAGGTTGCAGAAATGCAGAATCTCAGAGCCATCCACTTGTCTACTAAATTAGAGACTGAATTTTAACAAGCTCCCCAGGGAATTAATGTGCACATGACAGTTTAAAAAACAATGCTCTATACAACATGGCATAAAATTTAATAAGGCAGGCCAATCAGAAACACAGGTTTTAAAATTATATATATTATAGTTATTATTCTGGATTTCAAATGCCTGACCCTTATTCTTATTGATAATCTATAAAATGTGAAGCACACAAATTATTTAATGAATCAATCTATCACAGATTCCATGCTCATATAATTTAAACCATATCTAAAAGATTTGGATAGTCTAATTCTGCTGTCCCTTAATTTTGCATTTATAATGGAAATTTATAAATAGCTTCTTGTCCAGAGCTATTTCATTTCCAACAATTTATATTCACTTATGTTCATGAAAGATGTTACTTTAAAAAAAATGTTTCCTTCTGTTTATGAGCATAATCTCAGATAACAGGTCTCAAGTTTATAACTTCATTTCCCCATATTGTCAGTCAAAACCATTTTTTTCTTAGAAACAAATCACAGTAAAAAAACTATAATGAAAATGTTTTATACTGTACATAACTTTCTGTACTAAGTATGGTGTCTACTATCTAGATAGACTTCTTAAGAATTTAAGAGGAATCGGGGCGCCTGGGTGGCTCAGTGGGTTAAAGAATTTAAGAGGAATCACTTGGGATCCCATAAGGGTTTCTAACATGATCTACGCTCTATTCTTTACAATGTCATGTTTCAACATGTCTCCCTATACAATTAATGCAGTATTCTAAGAATATAACGGTGTCTTTAAACAATGGTTTTGTTTTGTTTTTTTTTTAAGATTTTCTTTATTCATTTGAAAAAGAGAGAGAGATCGCAAGTAGGCAGAGAAAGAGCGGGAAACAGGTTCCCTGCTGAGCAGAGAGCCTGATGCAGGGCTTGATCCAAAGACTCTGATATCATGACCTGAGCCAAAGGCAAAGGTTTAACCTACTGAGCCACCCAGGTGCCCCTAACAATGGTTTTTTTATATGGTAGGTTTTTAAAATGAATTATAATAAAAATTTTCTTAAATATAAATTTTTTAAAATTTTATGTATTTTGAATAATACATTTCTAGGACATAAATCAGTAAGTCCTAATTTTGTAAGGCATGGTGTTTCCATCAATAAATCGGTATCTTAATGCATTCTTCCCAGCCGTTACATCCTGTTCCTAGTCTTCGTTTCTATTTAATTATATTATCATATTTGAACCTGAACTAGTAGCAGATGATTATCCAGTTTCCTAGCTAGCATCCAATTACCCTCCCTCCCTGAGAACACCTCTCCCTCACAGCAGCCTCTCCCTCATAATAGCCATATGGTTTAGGCAGAAGAACCCACCCTCTTCTCTGGGGGAGAAGGCCCAAAGTGCACCAAGCCAATTAGGGTAATCACATTCCTCTACTTAAAGTGATGCGCTCCAGGGTGATCTCATCAGATAAAAGCTCAGGACTTTTGATCCATTGTTGTGGGAATTAACCCCTACCCCCAAGGATATGAACAAAGCCTGTGGCTTCCATCGCTGTTGGTACCAATCTGGCCCCCAAGAGGAAACTCAGCATGAGGAACCCCACACAGGGAGTGTGGCAAGTCAGGAGAATCAGAGGTTAGAGTAAGAACAAACTATAACTAAAAGCTACGCTACTTCTACTTTTCTTTGTAGTTCAAGTTACTTTGAGGTTGCTTTTCTCTTCTCAGCAACCAAAGCATTCTGGTGAATCCCAAAGGAAATCATTTAAGAATATTCAATATGTCATTTCCCAAACTTACATATAATTGTCACTGTTTATTCCTTAATTCATTTTGGGATGTGATGTTTATTCTTATAACTTAGAAAAAGAAGCTGAAACTCAAGACCTGTCTCAGCATCCCATGCTCTTTGCCATTTTAACATGGTTAACTAAAAAAAAATTACATTTTAGAGAGGGTGGTGGGGTTACTGACATTGGGGAGGGTATGGGATATGGTGAGTGCTGTGAAATGCCTAAGTACCCCCTGGGGCAAATAATATATTATATGTTAATAAAAATAATTAATTTTAAAAATTACATTTAAGCTTTTTTCTTTTTTTAACATACAACGTATTATTTATTTCAGGGGTACAGGTCTGTAATTCATCAGTCTGACACAATACACAGTGCTCACCACCACACATACCCTCTTAAGAAAAGCTATTAAGAGATAATCTATTTATATGCTTAAGATCACTTTTAAGTTAAAACGTTAAGTGTAGAGGGTATGTGCTTTGGTGAGTGCTGATTCACAGACCTGTACCCCTGGGGATAAAAATACATGTTTATAAAAAATTAAAAATTAAAAAAAAAAAAACGTTAAGTGTAGGGATGCTCGTGGCTCAGTCAGTTAAGCATCTGCCTTGGACTCAGGTCATGAGCCTGCTTATCCCTCTCCCTCTGTGCGGTCTTCCTCTGTCTCTCAAATAAATAAATAACATCTTTAAAAATAAAATAAAATGTTAAGTGTAGGAAACCAAAGCTGCTTGACGCCTTGTAGCCCAAATGAAACAAAGTGGAAAAAAATTTAAATAGCACCCACAGTAAATTAAGATAAGACAAGTAAATACTAACAATTATGGGTCCTTTTTTTAGATTCTGACAAAGAAAGTTTTTTTACAGATATTGTGCACACCTAAAAAGTACTAAATAGGGGCACCTGGGTGGCTCAGTGGGTTAAGCCGCTGCCTTCGGCTCAGGTCATGATCTCAGGGTCCTGGGATCGAGTCCCGCATCGGGCTCTCTGCTCGGCGGGGAGCCTGCTTCCCTCTCTCTCTCTCTCTCTCTCTCTCTGCCTGCCTCTCTGCCTACTTGTGATTTCTCTCTGTCAAATAAATAAATAAAATCTTAAAAAAAAAAAAAAAGTACTAAATAAGAAGCATACAACAAGCCAGATGAGTCAAATTTTAAAAATTAGAAGATTATAATGTTGAACATCCATAGTCTCATGGGATAAAACTTAAGAAAGCATGAATTCCTCAACTACAAAATATTTTTAGCTACCTGGTCTGTTTTTATTTTTTTTAAACCAAGGATCCAAGTGATCTACTTAATAGTACAGTTCCAACATTTTCTCTTTTCTATTTATGTGCAAATCAAATCATTTTTGACATTTGACAAGTTTTGCCTTTTTTCAAGTTAAACTTTATTTTGGGATAATTATAGACTAACACAGTTTTGCTTTTATAGATTAGAGATACACATGACAAATCCATTTTCCAAAAATAACCATACTGGTTAAAAAGTAATACTGCCATTCGAATTGTCAAAAGCTTAAAAACCAAGAACCCAAGGGCATCCGCTCATTCAGTCAGTTAAGCATCTGCCTTTGGCTCAGACTGCGATCTCAGGGTCTGGGATGGAGGCCCACTGGGCTCCTTGCTCAGTAGGAATCTGCTTGTCCCTCTCCCTCAGCCCTTCCCCCTGTTCTTTCCCTCTTTTTCTCAAATGAATAAATAAAATCTTAAAAAAAAAAAAAAAAAAAAAGGAAGAACCCAACCTGTTTCTTTTCCTCACAAAAGAACATATATTTCATAATGAGAATTTAGAGAAAAAAGCTAGGTGAAAACGTTGAAAATCTCATGTACTCCTACTACTTTTTTTTATATTTCCACTAGGGGTTTTGTTTGTTTTTTTTCCATGTGAATGGGGTGAGGGGGTGTGGTGGTAATAACCCCACTAAGAAAATACAAATAATTTTTTTTAAAAGATTTTATTTATTTATTTGACAGAGATCACAAGTAGGCAGAGAGGCAGGCAGTGGGGGGTTGGAAGCAGGCTCCCTGCTGAGCACAGAGCCTGATTCGGGGTTCCATCCCAGGACCCTGGAATCATGACCCAAGCTGAAGGTAGAGGCTTTAACCCACTCAGCCACCCAGGCGCCCCAAAAATACAAATAATTTTTACTCAAGAATTAACTTTAGGGCACCTGAGTGGCTCAGCCGATTAAGTATCTGCCTTTGGCTGGAGTAATGATTGCAGGGTCCTAGGATGGAGCCCACATCGGTATCCCTGCTCAAAGGGAAGCCTGCTCCTCCCAACTTGTGCACTCTTCTGCACTCAAATAAATAAAAAATCTCAAAAAAATTTTTTAAATAAAATTTAAGAATTAACTTTAATTTCCAGGCCTGTTAATCAATAGTGTCAATGCTCATGAAATTAAAGATTTGATAAAAATGCCATCTAATCTAAGAGCTTTGAGCCATAAGAACATAATTCCTGCCTCACACCATGTTACAGGTGCTCCACATCCAAACTAACATCCACAGGAGAGCAACAGTCAAAACTACTGCCCCAGGAAGCCTTCAGAGACACAGTAAACAGAATGAGAAGTAGTGAGACATTGTTAGAGTGAGACCTGAGAGGTGCACCTCTCTTCTCAAGAAACAGAACGTCTTCTTAGAGGAGTCAGTGGAAGTCAGGTTTCCCTGGTACCAAGAAAGGCAACGTCTTTGGTTGTTTATACGTTAGTGTAATTATATTTTCATTAGACCTCTGTGGCCATTATTACAAGTTCCCCACATTTTCAAAAGTGGTAAAAAACAATCTATATATGCAAGCGTCAATAGTTTCTAAGGCCACTTGGGACTATATGGAGCCTTTGGTTACTTTGTTCTCATGACAATCACCATTAGCAATAAGGCAGAGAAACACTGAAAATGCTGTCATAAATTCCAAAACAAAAGGACAAAATTTCAGAGGAAAATGTTAATGGAAACTTCAGGTTCCATTTAGAAATTTCAGCTTTCCTTAAGGAATTTAACCCCGCATTTTAGACTCGTCAGTGCTACAGATGGAGTTCCTTCCTTTCGCATGATCTCACACATCCCTGAACTCTCATAGTACCAAGATGGCTTTATCCATGCAATTTCATGCATCTTAACAAAGTGTCATCTTATTTGCAGGGACTTCACTTTTTCATACCGGTTTCCACTCTTTGACCATAGAGTCATCTCCATGTGGTCAGAGGTAGGCACTGAACAGTTTTCTAACTGATTAGAACTGGGAATGCCTACATGAGTCATATAATTCCAAGGCAGATAAGAACTATCCATGGTAGAAAGTATTATTCACCACTCAACAAGATCATTAGGGGAATAATGAGGACCTAAGAGGTTTTTAAAAATACTTTGAAATTAATTCAAGTCTTCTTAGTAAGAAACTCTTCTATGTGGAAAAAAAAAAAAAAAAGTGAAGTTCTTTGTTTGGCCAAAAGAACACACCCAAATAAACGAACCCCACAATTTACCTCGATAGTAGGCTTTTGTTATTGCATCAAATTCCTCTTGACCTGCTGTATCCCACAACATTAATCTGACATCTTCATCATTGACTCTGAAACAAGAGATGAATTTATCTTCATATGTAAAGAAAACATCTTTAGTAACATAGCTTTGTGCATATTTCTATTTTTCAAATCTGAAGGTTTTAAAACTGCACTGCTGGTTTTCACCTTAAAAAGTCTGAGTGCTTTTAAATGCTGATACCACCACCAGTAGTGAAACTAAAGGGGGAAAAACATTCCTCCGAAGCTATAACTTCATACATGATTTAAGTCTACCTGTCCTGTTTTCTCCTTTAACAATAGTCAAAGACAGTGGTGGCCTGAGGACCAGCAGCACTGGGAAGGGGATTCTCTTAGGTTAGTACTTGCTGTCCTCTTGCTATAACATTCTAATGGGTCCCAGATAAGAATAAGGAAGGAAAAGAAACAAAAAAAGGAAGCGAAAAAGGAATTTAAAAAGGAAGGAAGGGAGGGAGAGAAGGAGGGAGAAAAGAAGCTTGGTTGCCCTACAACTTAAAAATTTACTCTTCTTTTGTTATAAGTGCATTGTCTGGTTCATAGTGGTTATGTTCTATAAAATCACTGCAAACACTAAATTATCAAATACTGAAACACTATTCCTAGGGGTAATACAAAGTTAGGTTCCTGTGACAACTAGTTACATTTTCACCTAACAAATCAATACACAACCTTGGTTTTTTGTGGTTCTGTTTAAAGATAACTTATTTAATAAATACTGTTAATTCATTAACATTGAACTCAAGGCCAAAAGCACTGTAATTCATGCGTAAATGAAGTGTACCTAGCATACATATTTACTCTATAAGGCACATCATAGCCTTCTTGTACTTAGGAAAACTAGACAGCACTATGCTTGGGGGACATTTTAAACAGCAACATCATCAACAAGAAGTTAAAAAATGTGGCACAAAAATAGAGATGAGAAAACACTTGTTTATAGTGCGAGGGATGAAAAAAGAAGGAAGAGGGTTGCCTTGTTTGACCTAAGTTGAGAATGTGCATGTAGCGTAGCAAATATTTGCTGCTCTGTGCATATCCACAAACGACTACCAAAGCACTAGGAGTACTGACTCTAGGATTACAAACAGCTATTAGCAAGTAGATCAGTTGCAAATATGGAACCTATAAATAATGAGAACCAATAGTATACTTAAAGTATAAACATGGAATCTACAAATAATGATCAACTGTATATTTAAAATATTAATTTGGTTCAGATAACAAATACAAAAATGAACACACCATGAAGGCTTAAAATGAATCCCCTTAAAATATCTGAGAAAGGAAGTAAACAGAAGTATTTTTAAAAGACGGCAATAGCGGGGGCGCCTGGGTGGCTCAGTGGGTTAAAGCCTCTGCCATCGGCTCAGGTCATGATCCCAGGGTCCTGGGATCGAGCCCCGCATCGGGGGTCTCCGCTCCGCAGGGAGCCTGCTTCCCCCCTCCTCTTTCTCTGCCTGCCTCTCTGCCTACTTGTAATCTCTGTCAAATAAATAAAATCTTAAAAGAAAAAAAAAAGATGGTAATAGAATACAAATTAGAAATTTAACAATCTTTAAAACAATGAACACAACTATCTTTAATGCTAATGTCTAGGCTAGTCAGATTTGTTTAATGTTACTTATTTCTTTAATACCTGTCAGTTTGTCCCTACAATTTCAAATATGTTTGGGGTGTGAAAGAATAGGCAAAATGAGTGAAGGGGACTGGGAGACACGGGCTTCCAGTTATGTAATGAATAAATCACAAGAATAAAAGGTGCAGGGAATATAGCCAATGACACTGTAAGAGCATTATATGGGAACAGACACAGCTACACTTGTAGTGAACAGAGCATAACCTATAGAGATAAGTTGAATCATTCCACTGTATACCTGAAACTAATGTTAACATTGTATGTCAACTATAATGAAATGAAATGAAGTATCTTTTTTTTTTAAATTTATTTATTTGACAGACAGAAATCAAAAGTAGGCAGAGAGGCAGGCAGAGAGAGGGGGGGAGGCAGGCTCCCCGCCGAGCAGAGAGCCCGATGCGGGGCTCGATCCCAGGACCCTGAGATCATGACCAGAGCTGAAGGCAGAGGCCCTAACCCACTGAGTCACCCAGGCACCCCGAAATGAAATATCTTTAAAAGTTCTCAGGACTAGGGACACCTGGGTGGCTCAGTGGGTTAAGCCTCTGCCTTCAGCTTAGGTCATGATCTCAAGGTCCTGAGATTGAACCCCGCAGCGGGCTCTCTGCTCAGCGGGGATCCTGCTTCCCCCCAACCCTGCCAGCCTCTCCACCTACTTGTGATCTCTCTCTCTGTGTATCAAATAAGTAAAATCCTTTTTAAAAAAAGTTCTCAGAGGGGCGCCTGGGTGGCTCAGTGCGTTAAAGCCTCTGTTTTTGGCTCAGGTCATGATCCCAGGGTCTGGGGATCGAGCCCCGCATCGGGCTCTCTGCTTAGCAGGGAGCCCGCTTCCTCCTCTCTCTCTGCCTGCCTCTCTGCCTACTTGTAATCTCTATCTGTCAAATAAATAAATAAAATCTTAAAAAAAAAAAAGTTCAAAAAAAAAGTTCTGGGGACGCCTGGGTGCCTCAGTGGGTTAAAGCCTCTGCCTTTGGCTCAGGTCATGATCCCAGGGTTCTGGGATTGAGCCCCGCATCGGGCTCTCTGCTTAGCAGGGAGCCTGCTTCCTCCTCTCTCTCTGCCTGCCTCTCTGCCTCCTTGTGATTTCTGTCTGTCAAATAAATAAATAAATCTTTCTCAGAACTAAAAAACAAAAATTGTTACTTTTTTTTTTTAAGATTTTATTTACTTGCCGGAGAGAGAGTGAGCACAAGCAGGAGGAGTGACAAGGAGAGGGAGAGGGAGAAGCTTACTTCCTGCTGAAGTCTGGGTGGCTCAGTTGTTAAGCGTCTGCCTTCAGCTCAGGTCATGATCCCAGGGTCCTGGGATGGAGCCCCGCATAGGGCTCCCTGCTCAGTGGGAAGCCTGCTTCTCCCTCTCCCCCTCCCCCTGCTTGTGTTCCCTCTCTCCCTGTATCTTTCTCTGCCAAAAAAATAAATAAAATCTTTTTAAAAAATTAATTAATTAATTAATTAATTAATTATTAATTTTAAAAAGAGTCTTAGGATGCTGCAATAGTTGAAAACTGTTCCGAGAGACAGGTAACTGTCCTTCGAGATAAAGCAGGCAGGCCTTACTACACTGCACTTCGCTTTACTGTGCTTCATAGAGACGGTGTGTTTTACAAATTGTGGGTTTATGACAGCTCTGCCTTCAGCAATTCTATCAGCACCATTTTTCCAACAGCATTTGCTTACTTTGTGTCTCTGTGCCACCTTTTGGTAATTCTTGCAATATTTCAAACTTTTTCATTATTATATTTGTTACGGTGATCTCTATGAGTGATCTTTCATGTTACTATTGTAATTGTCCTGGGGTTCCACAGACTGCTTCCACAGACGATGGACAACTAAGTGGACCAATGTCATGTGTGCGCTCACTGTTACACCCATCAGCCCTTCCTCCATCTCCCTCCCCTTTCTTGGGTCTCCCTATTCCCTCAGACATAGAAATATTGAAATTAAGGCAACTAATAGCCCTACAGTGGCCTCTAAATGTTGAAGGGAAAGGAAGAGCCACACATCTCTCACTTTAAATCAAAAGCTAGAAATGATTAAATACAGTGAGGAAAGCATGTTGAAAGCTGAGATAAGCTAAAACCTAGGCCTCTTGTGCCAGCTGGCCAAGTTGTGAATGCAAAGGAAAAGATCTTGAAGGAAGTTGAAAGTGCTACTCCAGGGGCACCTGGCTGGCTCAGTCAGTAAAGCACAGGACTCTTGATCACAGGGTTGTGAGTTCGAGCCCTAAGTTGGGTGCAGAGATTACTTTAATAAACAAACAAATGTGCTACCACAGTGAACACACAGATGATATGAGAGCAATACAGACTCACAGGAAGTTTTGGTGATCTGGAGAGAAGACAAAACCAGCCACATATTCCCTTAAACCAAAGCTTCATACAGAGAAAGGTCCTAACTCTCCTCAGTTCTCTGAAGGCTGAGAGGTGAGGAAGCTGCAGAAGAAAATTCTGAAGCTGGCAGACAAGGGTTCATGAAGTTGAAGGAAAGATGAGGCCCCTGTAGCTTAAAAGTATAAGGTGAAGGAGCAGGTGCCAACAGAGAAGCTGCAGCAGGTTACCCAGAAGCTCTGGCTGAGAGAATTCCTGGGGGTGCTGCACTAAGCCACAGCATTTCAATGTGGATGAAACAGCCTTCTGTTGGAAGGAGATGGCGATGTTCATAGCTAGAGAGAAGTCAGTGTCTGGTTTCAAAGCTTCGAAGGACAGACAGGTTGATTCCCTTGTTAGGGCCTAATGCCACTGGTAACTTTAAGTTGAAGCCAATGCTTATCTACCATTCTGAAAATTTTAGGGCCTTTAAGAATTATGCTAAATTTACTACTCACATCTGTTTACCTGATGGTTTACTAATTTTTTTTTTAAAGATTTTATTTATTTATTTGACAGAGATCACAAGTAGGCAGAGAGGCAGGCAGAGAGAGAGGAGGAAGCACGCTCCCCGCTGAGCAGAGAGCCCGATGCGGGGCTCAATCCCAGGACACTGGGATCACGACCTGAGCCGAAGGCAGAGGCTTTAACACACTGAGCCACCCAGGCACCCCATTCCTAAATTTTTTTTTAAAGATTTTATTTCATTTATTTGAGAGAGAGAAAGAGCATGAGAGGAGAGAGGTCAGTGAGAGAAGCAAACTCCCTGCCAAGCACGGAGCCGGATGTGAGACTCGATCCTGGGACTCCAGGATCATGACCTGAGCCAAAAGCAGATAGCTTACCTAACTGAGCCATCCAGGCACCCGGTTTACTGAATATTTTAAGCCCACTATTGAGACCTACTGCTGAGAACAAACATTACTCCACAAAATCTGACCATTGACAATGGACTGGTCACCTAAGAGCTCTGATGGAGATATACAATAAAAGAAGGTTGTTTTCATGTCTGTTAATACAGCATCCATCCTGTGTCCCATGGATCAAGAAGTAATTTTGACTTTCAAGCCTTACTATTTAAGAAATACATTGTGTAAAGATTATCGCTGCCACAGACAGTGATTCCTCTGATGTGTCTGGGCAAAGAAAATTGAAAGTTTTATAGGAAAGATTCAACATTCTAGATGGCATTAAGAATATTTGTGATTCAGGGCGCCTGGGTGGTTCAGCTGATAAAGCGACTACCTTGGGCTCAGATCATGATCCCAGGGTCCTAGGATTGAGCCCCATGTAGGGCTCCTTGTCCAGCAGGGAGCCTGCTTCTTCCTCTCCCTCCACCTGCTACTCTGCCTGTTCGTGTTCTCTCTCTCTCTGTCAAATACATAAATAATAATTCTTAAAAAAAAAAAAAAAATTTGTGATTCACTGGAAGAGGTCAAATATCAACAAGACTTTGGAAGCAGATTCCAGAGGCACCTGGGTGGCTCAGTAGGTTAAAGCCTCTGTCTTTGGCTCAGGTCATGATCCCAGGGTCCTGGGATCAAGCCCCTCATCAGGCTCTCTGCTCTGCAGTGAACCTGCTTTCTCCCCTCTTTCTCTCTCTCTCTCTCTCTGCCTACTTGTGATCTCTGTCTGTCAAATAAATAAATAAAATCTTAAAAAAAAAAAAAAGTAGTAGATTCCAACTCTCATGGATGAGTTTGTGGGGCTCAGGACTTCTATGGAGGAAGTAACTGCAGAAGGGTGGAAACAGCAAGAGAACTGGAATTAGAAGTGGAGACTGAAGATGTGACTGACTACTTTGATCTTGTGATAAAACCCGAACAGATGAGGAGTTCCTTACTATGAAAGAACATGGCATGGAATCTGCTCCTGGTGAAGATGCTATGCAGACTGTTGAAATGACAACAAAGGATTTAGAATATTAAATAAACTGAATTGATTAAGTAGCAGAGCATTTGAGGGATTTTTTTTGAGTTTTAAATTTTAATTCCAGGGGTGCCTGGGTGGCTCAGTGCATTAAAGCCTCTGCCTTCAGCTCAGGTCATGATCTCAGGGTCCTGGGATCAAGCCCCACATCAGGCTCTCTGCTCAGCAGGGAGCCTGCTTCCTCCTCTCTCTCTCTGCCTGCCTCTCTGCCTGTCAAATAAATAAATAAAATCTTTAAAAAAAAAAAACTTAAAAAAAAATTTTAATTCCAGTAAGGCTAGCATACAGTGTTACATTAGTTTCAGGTATACAATATAGTGGTTCAGTAGGGTTTAAGAAGACTTCAATTTTGAATGAAATTCTACCATGGGTAAAATGCCCTCAAACAGCATCATGTGCTACAGAGAAATCATGCCTGAAAGGCAGAGTGAATCGATGAGACAAACTTCACTGTTGTCTTATATTTCATATATATATATATATATATTTTTTTTTTTAAAGATTTTATTTATTTGACAGAGATCACAAGTAGGCAGGGAGAGGGGAATGCAGGCTCCCTGCTGAGCAGAGAGCCGGATGTGGGGCTCGATCCCAGAACCCTGAGATCATGACCTGAGCCAAAGGCAGAGGCTTTAACCCACTGAGCCACCCAGGTGCCCTGCTGTCTTATATTAAAAAATCACCACAGCCACCCTCACCTTTAGCAGCCACCACCCTGATCAGTCAGCAGCTATCAACATCAAGGCAAGATCCTTTACCAGGAAAAAGATTAAGGCTTCGTGAAAGATCAGAGGATGGTTAGCACTTTTAAGCAAGAAAGTATTTTTATTTTATTTATTTTTTTTAAAGATTTTATTTATTTATTTGACAGAGAGAAAGATCACAAGTAGGCAGAGAGGCAGGCAGAGAGAGGGGGAAGCAGGCTCCCTGCTAAGCAGAGAGCCAGACGTGGGACTCAATCCCAGGACCCTGAGATCATGACCTGAGCCGAAAGCAGCAGCTTAACCCACTGAGCCACCCAGGCACCCCAAGAAAGTATTTTTAAATGAAGGTATATACATTATTTTTTTAGACATAACTAACACACCTAACAGACTACAGTACAATGTAAACATAACTTTTACATGCACTGAGAAAACAAAAAATTCATTTGACTCGCTTTATTGTGGTGGTCTGGAACTGAACCTGCAAAATGTCCAGTTGAGCTTATAGTGGACAGAAATCTCATTAGAGTCAAGTATCAGTTTGTGTTTAAGAAGTAAGCTAGGTGCCACCCATAAATATAAAACAGATACAAGACAGGAAGGGTAGGGAGGGGCATATGAAAAAAGGGGGGAAAATAGATGAACAGTGAGAAGGAGGATAAAGATATATTGTGTTAACTAACTAGAACTTAAATACAAACTTGAAACATTAAAGAGAAAGGAAAAAGAAAAAACAAAACAACACACACAGGACTGAGTATTTGAAAACCACCACCAACTATCTCATTAGCCATTGCCACCAGACTGGATCCTAACTTTGGGCTATACTGAGTTCACAAATCAACACTGAGGGGATAAAATGGCCAAGTACATACTGGATTTGTCGCTCCAAAAAATCAACTCCAATGGTTTTCTTGTAGTCTTTTGTAAAAATGCCTTTGCAATATCGCTGAATCATACTTGATTTTCCAACTGCTCCATTCCCTACAACCACCATCTTGATGGCCACTTCCATATCTTCCTCCAACATTTTTGCAGTTGAAAAGGTTTCTGAGCCAACTTTAATTCCAGGTGATCAGATCTTCTCAATCTGTGGTTTAAAATGAAATTATTTTTCATAACATAAAAATTAAATAAAATAATTTTAAAGGTTGATTTATGTATCTGAGACACAGAGAATGTGTGAGCAGGGGAAGGGGCAAAGGGAGAGGGACAGAATCTCAAGCAGATTTGCTGAGTGCAGAGCCTGACGTGGGGCTAGATCCCAGAACCCCGAAATCATGACCTAAGCTGAAACCAAGAGTCAGATGCTTAACCAACCAAGCCACCCAGACAACCCAAAAATTGTACAAAATAAGCTATAATTGCTTTATGAAGAAATAACTATAGTGCATTGCAAGAATTTTTCCATGATGGAGGTCCCCCTACCACCCTGTTTAGATCATGTAGGTTTGTTGAAAGGAGGAACAATAACATCATTCATTTCTGAATCCTGAATAATAGCACACAATACATGACACCCAGGTATTAATAAATGCCTAGACTGCATAGTTCTATCTTTCAGTGATACTAAGACTAAGACTAAGACTGCAGTGTTAGAGTTGAGGTTTTATGTAAAGTTGCCACTTACTAGTTCTGGGCTAAGTAAAGTTACTGGCTAACCTCTTTAAGCTTCAGTTTACTGAGGATACTTACCTCAGAAGATTGTTGATCAATGGTACATATAAAGCACTTAGCACAGTGAAAATTAAGTATTCAAAAAATGGTAGTTAAAAAAAAAAGCAGTTTAGTTTTATACAACATAGTAAATCCTCCATAGTTACACCACATGGGCAATAAATACAAAATCTAAGGAAACTGCTTGTTTGACCTCAGAGGTAATAATTAATATCCCTAGAAAAGAACCCCGAAGAAAAATTGTGTGTAATAATATACAAGTATGTGACAGCACTGGACTCTTACAGTACTTTACTGCTCAGGTTACAATGACTCCTTTACAAATAATCTTACATCACATATTCTTTCTTAGTTTCAGACTAGTTAGAGTTACTAATATAATGAAAGTAATATAATGTGTACTGTTTGCACTTAAGATTTAAAAGAACAGAAAGAACAGAAAGTCAATTTCTTCACATGTCTTAGGAAAATTACTAGTTATGTTCCTGACTACTATTATATGTTATAGTATTATATTCCAACTCCGTTAATTGAAAATCCATCTACACAACCACTACACAAAACAAGTCTGAAACAGGAAGAACATTCCTCCCCACTCCCCATGGAGTTTCAGTAATTGTCCCTAGCGCTTCACAAACTTGCATAATCATAAGAATCATCTAGGAAGATCTGTTAAAGTATAGGTTCTAGGGCTTCACCTCAAACATAATTAAATGATGTAAAAAAAAAAATAGAGTAACAGAATGAAAAGAAGAATGTGGTAGGAGCAAACTAGAAATAGAAGGCTTTTTCTGTTTCTAGTTTGCTTACTATTTTTCTGACAAACAGATGTTGAATTTTGTTATATATTTCCTCTGTTTCTGTTGATAGGGAGGTGAGGTTTTTCTTTTTTACTTTGTTAATTTGGTAGATTACATCGATTGATTTTTTTTTTTTTTTTGAGTATTGAACCAGCCTTGCATTCCCAGAATAAAGCCTACTTGGTCTTAATTATTCGTTTTTGTGGGGGTTTTTTTGTTTGTTTGTTTTTTGTTTTGTTTTTTGGTCCTAGCTATTCCTTTTATATATTCCTAGATTTGATTTACTAATATTTTGCTGAGGACTTTTGTGTGTCTTTGTCCAGTTGTTTTTGTTTTTTGGTACTATTTTTGTGTGATGTTGGTATCAAAATAATATTGACTTTATAAAATAAGTTGGAAAGTATTCCTTTCTATTCTATATTCTGGAAGAAAATGTATATCATTGGTATCCTTTCTTGAAAAGTTTGGTAAAATTATCCAGTGAAGTCACCTGAGCCTGGAGAGTTCTCTGAGTTTTTAAGTTCCAGGTTCAATTTCCTTTATAGTTATAGGACTATTCAAATCATTGATTTCATATTGAGTGAGTTGTGGTAGTTAATGCTTCTTAAGGAATTGGTCCATTTCAGCTAAGTTGTCAATTTTTTTAAGAGGGGGAGGGGCATAGGGAGAGGGAGAAAGGGAATCTTAAACCTCTATGCAGGGCTTCATCTCATGACCCTGAGATCATGACCTGAGCCAAAATCAAGGGGGAGCTGCTTACTGGACTGAGCAACTCCACAGCTAACATTATACTCAACTCTGAAAGCCTGACTGCCTTTTTTTACCCCCTCAGGTAAACTCTATGCAGAACAGGGGGCTCAAACTCAGGACCCTGAGAGCAACAGTTGCAGGCTCTACTGACTGAGCCAGCCAGGCACCCCTGAAAGCTTGACTGCTTTAACCCTTAGACTGAGAACAAGGTAAGTATGCTCACTCTCACTACTCCTATTCATCATACACAAAAGTCCTAGACAGAAACTAGGTGACAAAAAATAAGTAAAACTCTTAGAAGAGTAAGATTAAATAAAGCTGTCCACATTCACAAATCACACGAATGTCTTTACAGAAAATTCCAAGGAATTAAAAAAAAAATCCGAAAACTAATAAATAAGTTTGGCAAGGACACAGGATACAAGAGCAACACACAACACTGAATTGTATTTCTATACCCTAACAATGTACAATTTTTCAATTTACATTGTTATTTCTTAAATTTGTTTTATTTAAGTAGTCTCTACACCCAACATGGGACTGGAAATCACAACCCCAAGATCAAGAGTCGCATGCTGTTCCAACTGAGCCAGCCAGGCATCCCTGAAAACAAAATTTTTAAGTGACATTTATAAAAGTTCCCCCAAAATTAAATACTTTGGTGTAAATTTAATAAAACATGTACAGGAAGGGCCTATATATTGAAAACTATAAAACACTAATGAAACAAAGTCCTACATAAATGAAAAGATGTGCATGTTCACAGATCAGAACACTCAACAAAGTAAAAACAGCACTTCTCCCCAAATTGATCCATGGTTTAATCCAATTCCAAAGCACCAGCAGGATTTTCTGCAGTTGATTCTAAACATAATCTTTCTCTTTACATTTCTGAATGTTATTTGGAAAGGCAAATAAACTAGAATAGCTAACACAATCTTTAAAAAGAACAAAATCTGAGTGCCTGGGTAGCTCAGTGGTTAAAGCCTCTGTCTTCAGCTCAGGTCATGATCCCAGAGTCCTGGGATCGAGTCCCACATCAGGCTCTTTGCTCCATGGGGAGCCTGCTTCTTCCTCTCTCTTGGCCTGCCTTCCTCTCTGCCTACTTGTGATCTCTGTCAAATAAATAAATAAAATCTTAAAAAAAAAAAAATAAAGAACAAAATCGGAGGAAATCATACTGGCCACTTTTAAGACACCATAAAACTATACAAGTCAAGAAAGTGTGATACTGGTAAAGAGAAAGATATATAAATCAGCGGAACAGAACAGAGGGCCCCAAAATAGACCCACACAAATTCAGCCAAATGATTTTTGACAAAAGGTACAAAAACAATTCAATGAAGAAAAGACTGTTTTCAACAAATGGTGGTGGAAAATAGGACATTCATATGTAAAAAAGCATTTACCTAAGCCTCATACCTTATACAAATAATTTTTTTTTAATGGATCATAGATCTAAAAGTAAAACTATAAAAATAAATAAATAATAAAAGTAAAACTGTAGGGACACCTGGATGGCTCAGTCGATATAATCTGCCACCTGATCTAGTGAGTTCAAGCCTCATGTTGGGTGTAGAGATTACTTCAAAATAAAATCTCAGATGGGGCGCCTGGGTGGCTCGGTGGTTTAAGCCTCTACCTTCGGCTCAAGTCATGATCTCAGGGTCCTGGGATGGAGCCCCACATCGGGCTCTCCGCTCAGCGGGGAGCCTGCTTCCCCCTGCCTCTCTGCCTACTTGTGATCTCTCTCTATCAAATAAATAAATAAAAATCTTTAAAAAAATAAAAATAAATAAAATAAAATCTCAGAGGCACCTGGGTGCCTCAGTCAAATACCTGCCTTTGGCTCAGGTCATGATCTCTGAGCCCTGGAACCCAGAGTGGGGTGGGACTCCCTGCTTAGCGCGAAGTCTGCTTCTCCCTCCCCCCTTGCTTTCCCTTCACGCTGTGCTCAAGTACTGTCTCTGTCTCTCAAATAAATAAATAAAACCTTTAAAAAATAAAATAATAAAAAATAAAACAATAATTTTTAGAAGAAATATTTTACAAGAGGAAAAACTGTTAAACTAGTCTTCACAAAAATTAAAAACATTTGCTCTATGAATGATACTGTTAAAAGAATGAGAAGACAAGCTACGGATTGTGAGAAAGTATTTGCAAAGCACATATCTACCAAACCACTTGTATCTGGAACATATGAAGAACCCTCTAAACTCAACATAAGAAAAAAAGAAACCCATAAGAAAACTAACAACCATTTCAGAAATGGGCAATAAATACTCTTGCCCAGAGACTCATCAAAGATTATATATGCCAAAATAAGCACATGAAAAGATATTCAAAATCATTGGTCATTAGTTAAAGGTACACTAAAACTATGGGATACCACTACATGCCTATGAGATGGTTAAATTTAAAATTACTGACAATACTAAGTGCATACAAGAATGTGGAACAATGGGTACTCTCCAAAGATGCCTGTAAGAATGCAAAATGCTAACAGCCACTCTGGAAACACATGACAGCATGACAGTTCCTTATAAAGTTAAACATCCTTTTTATGATCCTGCAATCCCACTCCTAGCAATACCCTCCAGAAAGGAAAACTTGTGTTCACACAAAAACCTGTACACGAATGTTTATAACAGCTCTATTCATAATCACCAAGCCTGAAAACACTTCAAATCTCCTTCAGTAGGTGGATGTATGAACAAACTGCGGAACGTCCGTCTAACGGAACACTACTTAGCAATAAAAAAAGAAGAAATGCTTGATACACGCAACAGCTTGGAGGAATCCTAAAGGAATCCTAAAGGCACTCCTAAATCCTGAGTTGAGAGAAGTCAGCATCAAAAGGTTACATACTGTATGATTCCACTTACATGGCATCTGGAAAAGTTTAGTAATTGCCAAAGGTTAGGAGTAAGGGAAGGATATGAAAGGATAAGCATGGGGGGGGGGGGGGGGGGGGGGGGGTAGAACTATTCTATGCCCTGATTGTCGTGGTGACAGCATTAATCTAAAATTCATAGAACTGCACACCCCTTAAAAAGACAAGTTTACCGTATAATTTTAAAAATAAAATTTTAAAAATAAAATTTAAAAGAAGAGAAGAGCAATCAGATTTTAACACAGCCAGTCTGGTGATTATCCAGCTACTACTGCTCTATAAACATAAAGCACTCTATCCAAACAGCTAAGTTCTTAGAAAATAAGATAATGCTGAGTATCATAATTAAAAAGCTTACAGCAACGCTTTGCATAAATACTCTTTTCTAAATGCCGTTTTCCCCAAATTCAAAAAAAAAAAAAAAAAGGTTTCCAACCAATGCAGTCTAATAAATTAGAAAAGGTACTTAAGTCCAGGTACGACTGTGTTTATAACACTGAAAAGCTTGTTAGGTTCGATGAAATCACCTAGACAACGTTAGGAGTTACATAAAGCCTCAAGAAACGACCCTTTCAGACTCTTTAATGCGCTCGCACACACCCTCAAGTTCTTCCGTCTGGGAGCTCCTCGGCTCCTCTGTTCTCCGAGTTAAGTGATTCTGTGGCAGCCAGTGTCAATGAAATAGTGCAGTCTGGCTCATTCATATTCTAGCAGTCTGAGCAAGAAACTAGGGAAGGGTGGGGCCGCGGGAAAGGAGGGGCCCCGCCGCAGGAAGGAGCGGATTCTAAAACCCAGGGCAGAGCCTGAGACCCCGCCTCCGATCAAGCCGAACCCGGCACTTGACGCCCCTTGCTGGCGACGGCCCCGGCCTGGGTCGCCCCCTCCCCATGTGGGCGCTGGGAGAAGGCGAGAAGCTGGGTGCTCGGCCAAGCTGGAGGCCAGCGCCTCGCCCCCGCTGCGTCTCGCTGCTTCCCGCCCAAGGGGCAATGCCAGGGACGCACACCCTGGGAGCCCGGGCCGCGGGGCGCTGAGAGCCGAGGCCGGGCAGGTACTGCCGCCCACCTCCTCCCGCGGGAACTTGGGCACGGCGCTCTGCGGCTGGGGAGCGGGCGCTCCGCGGCCCGGGCCGGGGGGATGGGAGCCCGGGCCTAGAGGCCCCTGCCCCCCACACCCCTCTACAGTCCCCGGGGTACGGCACATCCCGGGATCCCGGGACCCCAGGGAGAAGCGGGTCCTTCCTCAGCCGAGCCGGGGGAGCCCTCAGCCGCTGCACAGGGCGAGTGAGAGCAGCGCCGCTGTCCGGAGTACAAGCCGCTACTCACCGTCCCCCGCCGGCCGCGGACCCGCCGCCCGGCGCGACCGGCTCCTCCTGGTCGCGGCGCAACCGCTGCCGCCGCCGCCGCCACCGCCTCCTCCTCCTCCTCCCAGGGCGCCAGCAACCCCGGCGGGGCCGCCCGGCTGGCTCGCGCCCTCCTTCGCTCTCTTAAGAATGACTATGACTTTTTTTTTAACGAACTTTATTGGAAGCCGGGGCTCGGAACAAGCGCCTTTGCAGCAACTCCGGCAGGGGTGGAGGGGCGCAGGAGACTCGACTCCCCTCTTCTGTGGACCCGCCGCTCTGCGGAGCATGCGCTGGGCTTGGTCTGCGCATGCTCCGCGCGGACCGGGTCCCCCGCCCCGCTCCACCCCTGTTCTGGCTGGTGCCCCGCAGGGCGGCTCCTTCGCGTTCCCGATCCCTCCCGGGACCCGGCGGCAGTGGGGAGACCGGCGGCGGGCGGGAGCGCCCAGATCGTGGACCCTAGTAAAAAAAACCGACAGACGAAGGCCCGCCTAAGTTTCGCCTACTAAGTGACCAGACTTTTAGAGTACCCAAAGGACCTGCTCCGCCTAGGACGCACACCTCATTTTCTTCACCCGATGACATCCAAGGGGTAGAGTGAGCGAAAAGTGCTGAGCAAAACGGAGGACGCACTCACAGTCAACACCTTGCGACTGGACAAAGTAGATGTCTTAGATGGTTAACAATTCAGAGAACCAAACCAACAACTAAAAGGTCCCCCCAAAAGCAATCTAAACTTTGCTTGAGTTGTTTTTTTATTTCAAAATACAATAGAAAAGGGAATAAAGGAAGACACCAAGTGTCGGAAAAATACTCCCAAGTGAAGTAGGAAATGGGGTTTGGAGCCTATGGCTAAGAAAGAGTTATGTGCAAAAAGGTGGTTTTATTAAAGCTTGGGCACAGGAGTGGGCAGAAAGAGCTACACTGGGATCATGAGGAGTGACCCATTATGTACTTTCAAGTTGGGAGGGGGTTAGGGATAGTAAGTCTCCAAGGAATTTGGGAAGCAAGATTTTTAGGACCTTGAGGGGGTTAGCAGTTCTTAGGAAAATGTCATTTATTACCATCTAATAAAACCTCAGTCATCATGAGACCCGTCAGTTGTTTATCAGTGGGCTACATGGTTGAAGGATGGTTGTCAACATGTATCTTGGGGGATGAAGATAAAGGAAGTGTCCAAAGGAATCTTTATATATTAAAGTAGACTTACAGGATCCTGGCAGGGAGGGGAGGTCAGGACAATGTTAAGCTAAGATGGCCTTTTGCCCTGAGCAAAGCATTAACATAAAGGCAACTGAGTTCCTAGTGGAAAGTCACTCTGCCTGTCTCAAGGACTTGTCAGTGGGTTCTAAGTAGTAAGGAAATTTAATTTTTTCTTTTGCCTTTGTTTCCCACACCACAAGGATGTGGAGTAACTGAATTCATCTACTCTGCTTCTGGAATGTAAGCTAGAACAACTCTTTTAAAAATCAGTTTGGTTCTGGGGCACCTGGGTGGCTCAGTGGGGTTAAAGCCTCTGCCTTTGGCTCAGGTCATGATCCCATGATCCCAGGATCCTGGGATGGAGTCCTGCATAGGGCTCTGTGCTCAGCAGGGAGCTTGCTTCCTCCTCTCTCTCTGCCTGCCTCTCTGCCTACTTGTGATCTCTGTCAAATAAATAAATAAAATCTTTAAAAAAAAAAAAATCAGTTTGGTTCTATCTACCAAAGTAGCTACCCTGTGACCCAACAAGCAGTTTCACCTCTACAAATCCAGCCAGGAGAAATGAGGTCTTAACGGTGCACCAACAAACAAGAATGTTCACAGCTGCATTTTTTTTAACAGCTCTCAAATGAAAATAACCAAAAGACCATAAACAACAGAATAAATTAATAAATTCAGTGTTCATATAATGGAATACTATGCAACAATGAGAAGACTGACCTAAAACAACCAACATGAAATGGCTTAACTGCGGAAATGTAAATTTGAGCATATAAAGTAAGGTCCAGGGCACCTGAGTGGCTTAGTTGGTGGAGTAGCCTGCTCACAATTTTGGCTCAGTTCTCAGTCTCAGGGTCCTGGGATCAGGTGCTGAGCACAGTGGGGAGTCTGCTTCAGGATACTCTCTCCCTCTGCCCCTCTTCCCTGCAGATAGCAGGCATGCATGCACTCTCCAAAATAAATCAAAGAAAGGAAGGAAGGATGAAGGAAGGAGAAAAAAGAAAGGAAGAAGGAAGGAAGAGAGAGAGAGAGAAAATAAGGCTCACAAAGTACCTACTAAGTCCATTTCAGCACAAAAACAGGAAAACTTATCTGCTAAAATTTGGGATAATGGTTACCTTGGCAGAAAAGGAATAGTGACTGGTGAGGGAGTCCAAGGTGTTAGTAAGGCTCTCTCTGTTGATCTTGGCCCTGGTTACACATGTGTGTTCATTTGTGAAAATTCACCAAACTGTACTCTTCTATGTACATTTTTCTGTGGGTGAATTATAGTTCATGTGCAGTAGTTTGTAAAATTAAAACTTTTAAATTTTAGGGTCTCCTGGGTGGCTGAGTCAGTTGAGCATCTGCCTTTGGCTCAGATCATGATCCCAGGGTCCTGGGATCAAGCCCCACATTGGGCTCTCTGCTCAGTGGGGAGTCTGCTTCTCCCTCTCCCTCTGCCCCCCAACTTGTGTTCTCTCACACTCTGTTCTCTCTCAGTTAAATAAAACACCTTAAATAAAATACAATAAAATGTTTAATTTTTAATTTGTTTTACCATATAATTGTGATACAGTTTTATAAATGTAAACATAGTGATTATTAACAAGAAATTTAATGTCAAGTAGCCAATTGATTTATTTCCATGATTTGGTTAGTAGTCTCTTTGAGTAATGTACTCACCTCAATTAAAAGAAAAGGAAAAATCCAATTAAGAAATGGGCAAATGGGGGTGCCTGGGTGGCTCAGTGGGTTAAGACTCTGCCTTCAGCTTGGGTCATGATCTCAGGGTCCTGGGATCGAGCCCAGCAACAGGCTCTCTGCTCGGTGGGGAGCCTGTTTCCCTCTCTCTCTGCCAGCCTTTCTGCCTACTTGTGATCTCTCTCTCTCTCTGTCAAATAAATAAATAAATAAAATCTTTAAAAATAAAATAAAACAAAATAAAAAAAGAAATGGGCAAACGGACTTAAATACACATTTCTCCAAAGAAGATGTACAATTGGCTAATAAGTACACGAAAATAGGCTCAATATCACTCATTACTAGTAAAATGCAAATCAAAACCACAATGAGATATTATTTCATACCCACTAGAATGGCTGCTTTAAAACAAAACAAAACAAAATAAATAAAATAATACGTGTTGGCAAGAATGGTGAGAAATTGGGGGGTAGGAGGGATGGGGTGGCTGGGTGCTGGACATTGTAGAGAATATGTGTTGTGGTGAGCACTGGGTGTTACGTAAGACTGATGAATCACAGACCTGTACCCCTGAAACCCATAATACATTATGTGTTAATCTTTAAAAAATTGTTTTAAAACAAAAAACAAATTTAAAGAGCTTTAAGGGGCACCTGGGTGGCTCAGTGGGTTAAAGCCTCTGCCTCCAGCTCAGGTCATGATCTCAGGGTCCTGGGATCAAGCCCCGCATTGGGCTCTCTGCCTGGTGGGGAGCCTGCTTCCTTCTCTCTCTCTCTGTCTGCCTCTCTGCCTACTTGTGATCTCTGTCAAGTAAATAAATAAAATCTTTTAAAAAATAAAAATAAAAGAGCTTTAAAACAACAAACAATGGTGAGAAATCTTTTTTTTTGCTTTTGTTTTTTTAGAGATTTTATTTATTTATTTGAGAGATCCCAAGTAGGCAGAACTGCAGGCAGAGAGAGGAAGGGAAGCAGGCTCCCTGCTGAGCAGAGAGCCCAATGCGGGACTCGATCCCAGGACCCTGAGATCATGACCTGAGCCGAAGGCAGTAGCTTAACCCACTGAGCCACCCAGACGCCCCAATGGTGAGAAATCTTAACCTCTGTGCACCGTCAGTAAGAATGTAAAATGGTACCACTATTATGGAAAACAGTATGGCAGTCCCTCACAAAATTAAAAATAGAATTAACGTATGATGCAGCAACTCCACCTCTGACTATATCCTCAAACGGACTGAAAGCAAGGAGGCAAAGAGATGTTTGTTACTATGTCTATATCAACATTATTGACAATAGCCAAAAAGTGGGAGCAACTGAAATATGCATCAACAGATGAACTGATAAACAAAATGTCATATAAACATAAACATACAATGAAATGGAGCGCCTGGCTGGCTTAGAAGGAAAACCACGCAACTCTTGATCTGGGGGTTGGGAGTTTGAGCCCCATGTTGGGTGTGGAGATTAAAAAAAAAAAAAAAAAAAAAAAAAACACCCTAAACTAAAAAAAAAACAACAACAAACATATAATGATATATTATTCAGCCTCAAAAAGGAATGAAATTCTGACACATAGTACATCGTGGATGAAGGTACCTAAAGTAGTCAAATTCATAGATAGTGGTTGCCAAAGGCAGAGGAGAGGAGAGAATGGGGAGTTAGTGTTTAATGGGTACAGAGTTTCCATTTTGCAGGATGAAAAATGTTCCGGAGAAGGATGGTGGCCATAGTTGCATGGCAGTGTGAATGTGCTTAATGACCCTGAAACTGTATCCTTAAAAATGGTCAAAAACGCTGAATTTTATGTTAAATATATCTTACAATTTTTTAAATGGAAGAAAAGAAAAAGAAAATTCTAATGGTAGCAGAGAATGAATGTGAGGATTCGAATCGGAGAAAAACTTTTTGAAGGCCTTTTCCATATCCATGGGATTTTGGACAGTCTACTGCAATTAAGTCTCCTTTTTATTTGACTCAAGGATATACCCAAGGACACAGTAGAGACTGTAGGGCTTATTTCAGTGACATAATGAAAGCCTACACGGAAAAAAATGCTGCAGTGGTGCTATAGCCAAAATGGCAATGAAATTAGTCTGAAGGACTTGGTTTTTTGTTTTGCTTTTGTTTATGGTTTTTATAATTATTTTTATTTATTTATTTGAGAAAGAGAGAGAGAATGTGCGTGTGAGCTGGGGATGGGGGGAGAAGCTGAGAGGGAGAGAGACAGACAGACAGAGAATGTCCTGCAGACTCCCTGTTGGGTGTGGAGCCCATGCAAGACTCCATCTTGGGACCTTGAGATCATGACCTGAGCTGGAATCACGAACTGGCTGTTTAACTGACTGAGCCACCCAGGCACCCCAGTCTAAAAGACTTTGAAAGAAATTTTACCTGCTGTTGTCTAGAAATGAGTTATACAAAACTATTTAGGGGAAACACTGTAAAAAAGTTATTTAAAAAAAAAAATTTTTTTAAGTAATCAGTATGCCCAAGGTGGGGCTGGAACTCACAATCTCAAGGTCAGGAGCTTCATGTTCTACTACTGAGCTAGCCAGGTACCCCTGAAACGTTGTATTTTCAAGTCATTTACTGATTGTTCAAATTTAGTACCTTCACTGACCCAGCAAAAAGTATCCGTTGTCCCTTGCTAGTTTTTCTACGTGTGTCTGACTCTATGAGCTACAAACGTTTTAGAGATCATGAACTGTAGATGAGTAAAAAGAAAAACATTAAAGAAAAATTACATACATGAACAAAATAACCAGTATATAAAAGGGGCCCTAATTTAAACTGGAGAATCAGAGAGACCTTTCCAATAAAGTAATATTTCATCAGTTATCTGAAGGATAAATGTGTTAGCTGGCTAAAGAATGGGCAGAAAAACATTTTAAGTTAGAAGGAGCAACAAGTACGATGACCAGAGGCAGGAAATAATTTGGTGGGTTTGAGGAACTGAAAAGGAGTTGGTGTGCAGGAGTAAGGTGGAAAGTGGTATAAAATGAAGTTGTGAGGGAAGCAGGGGCCAGAGCATGTGGGTCAGGATAGGCAAAGTGGATTGTATTGCAAGTACATTGGGAAGCCCTTGAGGGTTTTTAGTGCAGGGATAAGGAGATCCACGTGGCAGATTCCTCTGGCTGCTGTCTAATGAAAGCACAGAACAGGTGAAACGAAGAGCCCCATGGAAGGCTGGTCCAGGTGAGAGCTGATGGAGGCATCACTGAGGTGGTCACAGGGGTGGTACAAAAAAGCAGATGGGGGGTGCCTGGGTGGCTCAGTGGGTTAAGCCTCTGCCTTCAGCTCGGGTCATGATCTCGGGGTCCTGGGATCGAGCCTCACATTGGGCTCTCTGCTGGCGGGGAGCCTGCTTCCTCCTCTCTCAGACTGCCTCTCTGCCTACTTGTGATCTCTGTCTGTCAAATAAATAGATAATTAAAAAAAAAAAAAAAAAGCAGATGGATTCGGTTTTAGGTTTGGAGGTAGACTCCATAGGACTTGGCTATGAAACAGGGACAAGAGGGGGGATGTCAGGAATGATTCACAGGTTTTTTGAACAGCCACTGAGATTCTGGCTCCTAATTCCAGTGGGTGGGGTTTTTCCCACCAAGCAATTCTTGGACACTAGCTGGGTATCCTACAATGTAACTCAGTTTTGACACTTTCCATCTAGAGATAGCCTAAGATTCCACAGGTTAAGGGTTCAGTCCTACCAGATAGTCTTCCACCCCCATCCCCCACACACACACTTCAGAGGCTAGTCACAAGCTCAGGTTATCACCTGTGCTTCTGACCAACGCATTTCAGATTAGAGGTTCCAATGATCTCTTCCTTGGTTTTGATTAATTTGCTAGAGCAGCTCACAGAACTTAGAGAAACATTTTACTTAACTAGATTACCAGTTTATTATAAAAGAATATAACTCAGGAACAGCCAGATGGAAGAGATGGGTAGGGGAAGAGCAAGGTGCTTCATGCCCTCTCCGGGCATCCACTCTCCCCACATCTCCATTGCTTCATCCAAAAGCTCTCTGGCCCAGTCCTCTTGGGTTTTTATGGAGGCTTCACTACATATGCATGATTGATTAAACCATTGGCAATTCGTGACTGAGTCAACCTCCAAGCCCTCTCCCCTCCCAGAGGTAATGGTGGGAGGGGGCGTCTGGGTAGCAGGAGGTGAGACTTGAAGTTCCAACCCTCTAATCACCTGGTTGGTTCTCCTGGCAACCAGCTCTCCCTCCTTAGGAGGCAAGCAAAATCCACCTCATTAACATAACAAGAGACACCTCTGCTGCTGTCAACATTTAGGATATTCCAAAGTTTTTAGGAAGTCTATGCCAGGAATAGAAACAAAGGCCAAACATATACTTCTTATTCATCACAATATCACATGAACTTGCTGATAGTGGTCACTATGGTACTACCTGTAATCCCCAGCCAATGTGAGTTAGGGAATATAGTACAAGTTTCTAGATTTCCTTTTTTGGTTGTCATCAGTTGTTCTTGTCTCATATGGACTAGTCTGTACCATCATATACACTTTTGGGTTTAGGGTGCTTATCAATTATTAGAACATAAAAAAAATCTTTTTTTTTTTTTTCCTGTTCTTCACTGCCGGGTCATTCTTGTATATAAATGTGCTTTTGTTGAAGTAGTGTGCTGAGAGAAGTCCTCTCTGAAAGGGCTGTACTATTTGGGCAACTTTCTGATTCCTAGTGTATCTGTGGAATGTCCTTCCTCGTACAGCTATTAGAACATTTGTTTAGACATCCTTCCAATGATCTGGCAGTTACTGCATTTTTTTTTTAAGATTTTATTTATTTATTTGACACAGAGAGATCACAAGTAGGCAGAGAGGCAGGCAGAGATAGAGATAGGGGGAAGCAGGCTCCCCGCTGAGCAGAATGCAGAGGCTTAACCCACTGAACCACTCAGGCAGTCCAGTTAACTGCATTTCTAAGAGCTTAATCAACAGTCACCATGTTGTTACCCACTCTTTGATTTAAATTTTTTTTAAAGATTTTATTTATTTATTTGTCAGAGAGAGAGGAGCGAGAGTGAGCACAGGCAGACAGAGTGGCAGGTAGAGGCAGAGGGAGAAGCAGGCTCCCCGCCAAGCAAGGAGCCCAATGTGGGACCCGATCCCAGGATGCTGGGATCATGACCCGAGCTGAAGGCAGCTGCTTAACCAAGTGAGCCACCCAGGTGTCCCTTTGATTTAAATTCTTAAAATAAGGATGGAATATATGAATAACCCTACATTTAAAAGCAAATGAGATTGATATTATATTAAATTTTCAACTTGTTATTCCCACATCACATAGATAGTATATATTCAGAAGCCACACCCAATGTGGGGCTCAAACTCACAACCCAAGATCAAGAGTCACATGTTCTACTGACTGAGCCAGCCAGGAGTCCCTGGACTTTTCCTATTAGTTGTAGGAGATCTTTATATGATGTCAACCCTTCATCAGAAGGTTTGGTAATATTTTCTCTCATTCTGTAGGTTGTGTTTTCATTTTGTTTATTGTTTCTTTTGCTATACAGAAGGTTTTTAGTTTGATGTAGTCAGTGTTATGCCTGAGTTTTCAAGTCCAAGAGACCACCAAGGAGCCAACACCGATGTAAATACACGAGGGTTTATTCAGCAAGCTTAAGCTTGGGCCCAAGTATACCCGACACAGTGGAGTAGGGACTTAGACCCCAAACCAGACTACAGTCAGAGTTTTTACAGTTTTACAGTCAGAGCAGGGGTGTCAGTAGGTGATTGGGCCATGACTTCTAGCCCTATGTTCCTATTTTTCCTTTTTCTTTCTGACATGACCTACTACAACATCAAGCCATGTTATTCCTGACATGAGTCATTACAACGATAAGCCAGCCTATTCCTGATTGATCATTGTGTTTGCTCCAGTCAGTCTTCCTGGAGCCAGGGGTCATTTACCAGTCCCAGAGACCTAAGATGGCTGCCAGGGCCAAGATGGCCATACTTATGTCAAGGCTTGGGATGGGTACAGCCTTGTTTTTCTTGGCCTCCACAGTCAGAGATTGTCTTATTTTTTCTTGGTAAATACTAGTCTCAAAAACTCACTGTGAGGGGCACCTGAGTGGCTCAGTCAGCTAAGCGTCTGCCTTTGGCTCAGGTCATGATCCCAGGGTCCTGGGATGGAGCTCCAAATCGGGCTTCTTGCTCAGCAGGAAGTCTGCTTCTCTCTCTTCCTCTGCCTGTTGCTCACTCTACTTGTGGTCTCTCTCTCTCTCTCTCTCTCTGTTAAATAAATAAGTAAAATCTTTAAAAAACAAAAGAAAAAAAATCCTTACCTTGAACTACAAATAATGATGCAAAAGACAAATAACAAATTAAGAAAAAGGACTCTCAACATTTGACAGATAAATGGCTAATTTCTTTAATATACAAAGAACTCTTACTCAGCACTAAGCCAAAGACCATCAACTGCATAGAAATATGTGCAAAGATGATAGAGTGAGATACTGGAAAGAAATAGAGTAGTCAACTGCCATGAAAGTGTATTAATATGTACAATAAAGGAGCTACAAATTAAACAATAATGATATAATTTTTCTTATATCAAACTGACAAAATTTAACAGGTTAATAATACTTTGTGAATAAAGTTGTGGATGAACAGATATAATATAGTTATTCCCTGCTTTTCACAAGTTTCCATTATGCTACCTAGCTTGTATGGAAGACCTACATTAATACATGCTTTCACTAACCAAAAAAACCCAAAGAGGATTTTTGCTTTAACAAAAAAAAAAGAGATAGAGAAAGAGAAAAGATAACATCTAGCGTTTGTTTTGCAGTGAGCCATTACAGCCCAGCAGCAGACATGGGGAGCAGAGAGGATGGCCCTGCCAGGCTCCTTCCTTGAGAACCACACCCAGCATCTCAGCATAACCTGCCAAAGCTCTGAACTGTGTCTGTGAGCCTCTGTGCTCTATCTCAATTTGTTTTGGGCTTCTCTTGACAAGATATGCTCTAAGAGATCAGAATAGCCTAAGAGAAGTTATTTTGGGGGGCTCCTTGGGCAGGTCTGAGGATGATAAAAAGTTTTTCCATGTACACAAGACATTGTGTACTAGGAATTGATCCTAGCACCCCCGGATCATGACCTGAGCTGAAGGCAGATGATTAACTGACTCAACCACCCAGGTGCCTCCCCCCACCGCCCCGCATTCTTTTAAAGCAATCCTTACACCCAATGTGAGGCTCGAACTCACAACACTGAGATCAAGAGTTGGATGCTCCACCAACAGAGCCAGGCAGGTGCCCCCTGTCCAAATTTATTTAACAAGTGTTTTCTGTGTGAGCCACCATGCTAAGCACCTTGCATACTGCATCTCATTTAAAGTTCTAACTCACAGGAGCATTATTATCATTCCGACTTTACAGGGGCATTCTTGGGGCCCTTGCCTGATAAGAGCTAGAGTTGGGAGCTCACCAGGTATTTCTGCAGCAAAGCTTAAAGCGGCTGCGTGTGTTCTGTCCTAGGGCTGTGCCATCTTTAGTCCCGAGGTCTGGTGATTACATTTAGAGATGTATTTATAATACTGCCGGGATCCAAATTCTAGGTCAGTTTTCCAGTGCCAGGTTTTTCAATATTTTCTGACAGCCTTTGTCGAATTCCTGCACATTTTTTTAAATTGTGCCCAATTTAGTTGCATATTAAAGCTGGACTAGATACTGAAATTGGCCCTCACCAAACAGCTGTTAGCGAATGCCATCGTGACTCGAATGCCAACTATATGCAAGTGACATATGCTTGCTACAATACTTAGTTTAGTTGTTTTTTTTTTTTTTTTTAAAATTTTTGTTAAGTTTTTAAGTAAGCTTCACACCCAGCATGGGGCTTGAACTCACAAACCTGAGATCAAGAGTTGCATGCTTTATTGACTGAGCCAGCCAGGCGCTACCAATACTTAGTGGTTTGAGTTGGATAATTGAAGATTGGTGTGGCCCAATTCAAGTTGCTTACTCTTTGGTCATGATTGAAAACTGAAGAATGTGGTCGTGTCCCTAAACAGAGGTCCATTTCATTTGCTTGCTTCTTCTGAGTAGATAGAAACAAGTTCAAGCTCACTACTGTCCTTGTTGCCTTTTCTCTTCCAAAATTCTCAGCTTTTGCTTTCGTTTTTGTCTTTGAATAATTACAAAATCCAGCCTTCAAAAATAGCATTATCACATATGTGCGCTCCAAATGTATGAGCATTTGTCACAATCAGTCATTTGAAAGGGACACATGCATGGGTATTTGCTACTTGAAAATCATCACATGTAATTGTTTGCTGGATCCTTAACCCTATTTACTTTCAGAGGTTGTTAAATTCTTTCATACTTTGCAATTTTAAAGTGTTGAAGCAGAGTTCTCTATTAGTTGATCATCTCTTTAGGGTGGATTCTGAGCATTTTGAGTTGGAGTGCTAGCCGCATCAATACAGAGGATCCAGTCTGCACTCATCCCGTTCCTCTGCAGAATAGCTCAGCTCACTGGGCTAATGGCTAACGTATCCCTGAAGGACGGCATTCATTCCTGTGGAAGACAGTATGAAGAGTGCCCCCTAGAGGATGCAGTACTCTTCCCAATACCAGGAAGGAAGCACAGGGGCAAGGCCCAGGTCACTCACTACAGTTAGCTCTCTTCCTTCCTTCCTAGCCCTCTGAAAGCTTTCAGAATTTTTTTCCTTCATCTTTTTTTTTTTTTTCTTTTTTTAATGTCAAGGGTTCCTACATTAAAATACGAGGAGGGTCAATTCTACATTTGTCAGATTTACACTGGGCAGTATTGCCATTCTGTCCTTAGTTGATGATCATTGAGTGTTCTTCTGTCAACTCCTTGGCAGGTCCTGCCAGCTGAAGAGAAGAGCCAGGGTGGGAATGGGGACATTGTCCTGGGAAGCAGTTCTCATGAGGGACAGCAGCAGGGCTGCCCTAAGATTGTACGCTCCGTTCTAGAAATAGGGTATGAAATTGGAATGGGGTTGTTAGGGAACATATGACTAAAAGACAAATATACTCCGAATTCCATTATAGTCCCAAACTATTATCTATCTAAAAGAAGACAGATGAAAGTAAAGTGTGACTCTTGGTAGTTCCATCATTTAAAAAGCAATTAAATTTCCCCCTTTTTTTTTTTTTAAGTATTTATTTATCTGAGGGATGGGTGTAAAGAAACTGAGCAGGGAAGGGGCAGAGGGAGAGGGAGAGAGAACCTCAAGCAGACAGTGCTGAGCTCAGAGCCAAGGTGGGGCTCCATCTCATGACTCTGAGGTCATGACCTGGTCTGAAAAAAAGATTTGGGGGCGCCTGGGTGGCTCAGTGGGTTAAAACTTCTGCCTTTGGCTCTGGTCATGATCCCAGGGTCCTGGGATGGAGCCCAGCATCAGGCTCTCTGCTTGGCAGGGAGCCTGCTTCCTCCTCTCTCTATCTCTCTGCCTGCCTCTCTGCCTACTTGTGATCTCTGTCTGTCAAATAAATAAATAAATAAAATCTTTAAAAAAGAAAAGAAGATTCGTATGCTCAACTGTCTGAGCCACCCAGGGGGCCTACTTCCATTCTTATAATAAATAAAAATGTTAAGAATCAACAGCCACTGGGTGGCTCAGTGGGTTAAGCCGCTGCCTTCGGCTCAGGTCATGATCTCAGGGTCCTGGGATCGAGTCCAGCATTGGGCTCTCTGCTCAGCAGGGAGCCTGCTTCCTCCTCTCTCTATCTCTCTGCCTGCCTCTCTGCCTACTTGTAATCTCTGTCTGTCAAATAAAATAAAATCTTTAAAAAAAAAAAAAAAAGAATCAACACATTCAGGTCCCTGCTCCTTGATCCCCTTGGCTGTAGGCTAGGGACTGAGGCAGCTTGGAGATGGTAGATCACAGCTCTTCAGGTCAGTGAGAATGAATGGCCTCCAATAAAACTCCATTGCAAAAAATGGGAGAAGAACAATGTGAAGAGTACAAACGTTGAGGAGGTAGAGCCCAAATAGTTTGTGGTAGAAAATGTCCTAGACTGGGGTGCCTGGGTGGGTCAGTCGGCTAAGCAGCTGCCTTGGGCTCAGGTCATGATCCCAGGGTCCTGGGATGGAGCCCCATGTTGGGCTCCCGGTTCCACAGGGAGTCTGCTGTAATAATAATTAAATAATAATTGTAATAATAATTAAATAAAATCTTAGAAAAAAAAAAACGGAAGAAAGAAAATGTCCTAGGCTGACACAGAGTGAATGGGAGAGGGGAGTATTTCTCAGGGTGGAAGGGATTTAAAGATGCTGACAGTCCTTGAGAACCTGAAGAAAACTTAATTGTTGCTTCTTAATTTTCAAGAAGCTGATAAAGATGGCACAAAAAGAAAACCTTTATCTGACAGTGAACCTGAAGATAGCAAATGGGAGTCAACTGACAAATGTCTTAAGAGGCTTTACCACAGTTATCAATGAGAATGACTATTTCCCACGAAATGGAAAGATTTAGATGAGGCAGACTTAGGGTAATCAAAACCATAATGTTCTCAGATTGTAATTGCTTTTTATGAAGAGAGACTAATTTGACATTTTGCCCAGAAAATGAAGCTCAATATTGTTTGCATTGAGAGATCTAAATATATAAAGCCAATCTGGATCTTGACTTTTTTCCCCCCAGTGAAAGAATACCTACATTCTCATGCAGACTGAATTTGATATATTTCATTTTGAAGTAGTATTTGAGGAGCAGTTGAGGTTTCTGTGTATCAACAACATTAGTTACTTCAAACAAATGAAAGTGTTCTATAGTTGCTTCATGTATCACAGATAAAAGAATAATCCATACATTGTTCAATCTTTTTTTTTTTTAAGATTTTATTTATTTTGAGAGAGAGAGAGAGACAGTGAGAGAGAGCATGAGAGGGGAGGTCAGAGGGAAGAAGCAGACTCCCCATGTTGTTGGGTGCCTGATGCGGGACTCGATCCCAGGACTCTGGGATCATGACCTGAGCTAAAGGCAGTCGCTTAACCAACTGAGCCACCCAGGGGCCCTACATTGGTCAATCTTGCTAGGAAATAAAATGCAAACAAAATTAAAGTGTTTCATATCTAATGTTAGAAAAAATAATGCTCAACTCTGGAAAGCTTCTAGTGAAACAGCTACATTTTAATTACTAAAGACAGTACAAATTGACATAACTCATACAAAAAAATTTGGATATATGTCAGGCCATGAAAATGAATATAACCTTTGACCCTGTAAATCCCACTACTGGGAATTTATACACGAAAAGAAAATCAAAAACAAAAAAAGAAAGAAGGAAAAAAGTCTCTGTATATAAAATATGTTATAGGAATAAGCAACAAATTGGAAACAACCTAAATGTCTAGCAAGGGGAGTGGGGAAGTAAATTATACAACTATACAGAATAGAGGTTTTTAAAGTTGACAAGTAGACTTTATAGGCAGCATTTTAAAAAAAAAGGCAAATTACAACATTGTATTTCCATAATGATTAAAAATTTAGAGAAATTATGTATTTGGAAAAAGATGAAGTGGACATATAGTTGTTCACAGTGATAACATTAGATGTGAATTCTCTCACATTTTGTGTCATGTTTTCATATATATCAAGAAATATATTCATATTATCAGATGCATAAATCTGAAATTCAAAATAATTTGATAACAATATCCAAAAAAAGTACTTTATGAAAAGGTTGATGTTGGGAAAGACTCTTATTTTGTGATTCCTTTCGTCCTTCTGAACACACTACTTAGCTAATAGTAGAGGTTAATAGTGGTTAAGTTTGCATGCTGCTTAAGGTCAAGAATTTCTAGTTATCCAAATGCCCCATGTGCCCAAGTGTCTCCTTGCCAGACAAAGCCCAGGAAAGAACAAGAATGCTTTTGGCCCTGGCTGAGCAGTTACTCTCTCCTATATAGTAAATATTCATCCACAGTACAGTAAAAAATATATATTATATATATTAGGTGCTAGAGCCTAATATAAGACAAGAATTCAATCTAAAAACTTCTAGAAAGATAATTAAAATATTTCTAGTTTAATTGTGTTTTTCACAAAACTGATGACACTGGAGTATTTTTTCCTCATGTGAAACAACAATCGGTATCAAATGTTACAACTAACACAAAGAACTAATGTTTAATCATTTTCATGTCATTATTTGTGAGTGCTCCTCTGTTTCAAAACTAATTAAATTTGCCTTCTGCATTTTGTTGCAGAGTTTTGGAACCAGCTCCTTTGGAATGCTCTAACAGCTTGATGGCCTTGTCAGAGTTTTCAATATTTCTAAGCAGAGTCTCTAATCTTCTCTTAATTTTCTTCTGATCTTCAAGAGCACAGCCGATTACTATGGACTGAAACTTCTGGTCAACAGGCCCAGGTGGCACCTCGGAAGAAACACGCACTGTATAGTGACATCAAGTGACTCTTGGCATTTCCCAGATCATCCAGAAACTTACTGACCACCTCATCAATGATCCTGGTGGCATGCTTTAGGGATTCTTGCTTGCTGCTGGGGTTCCTAATTGTTTTTCTACTGAAACTTCAACGGTGAGGGTTCGTCGATGTGTCCCATCAAACGGGTTGGCCGTCAGATTTTAATTCTTCTCTTTCTCCTAAACGTAGAAAGTTTGAAACAGCCATCAGTATAAGTCATAAACTTACCAATGTTGAGAACACTAAAGGCACTTATTTGTGGCTAAAGCTATTTTCTGTAAGTGCCTTGGCTATGAAATTTTTAAAGGTAAAAGTCAAAATGATATCACATAAGATTAACTGATGAACCGTATTATATTACAGAGAGAGGTTGCAGAATACCTTTCCCTGAAGGTCTTTCTTCTTTTATTTATTTATTTATTTATTTTGAGAGAAAGAGAGAAAGAAGAGAGAGAGGGGAGAGGAGGGAATATGCACATCTTCATGCAGGTAGGGGAGGGGGCAGAGGGAGAGAATCTCAAGCAGGCTTCATGTTCAGCCTGTGAGGCTGACATGGGGACTGATCTCACAACCCTGAGATCGTGACCTGAGCCAAAATCAAGAGTTGGATGCTTAACCGACTGAGCCACCTGGGACCCTTCCCTAAGTCTTTATGCATGGGATACCAGATGACTTCTCTAGTAGTCACATTTGAAAAAGTTTGGGCAGGTGTGCATGTGTAACTTGAATGGAGTTTAAGTCTTAACAGAGTGAATAGTGCACCTGACCAGGGTTTTTGTGCTGCTTAGAGAAGACATCAGACATGATGTATGTATCCTAAGAAGGTGCATGTAGGGGAGGAAAAATATTTCCTTTCCCCTGTACCTTTCTGAGTTCTTGGTTGAGAAACCCTGTAATAAAAAGATTAACAAGAAGAAAACCAGAAGCTTACGGATGTGTGTATTTCACATATACATGGGAGATTTTCAAGGACCCTGAGATGGCCCACCTCCCTGAGACAGATGGCCCAAGCCACTACCTTTCTAAAAACCATGTTCATCTAAGGACTAAGACGTTGAGGAAGGCCCTCCCCTCCTGAGTGAGGTTACTGGGGAAAAGCAGGATAAACCAGGGTTAAGGTTGTTTTGCAGATTCAGGAGGTGGGCCCTCTGCAGAGATAAGAGTTTCTTGGATTTACAGTCATCCTTCTCTTCCTGGTACACAGAGGGAGGCACATTTACAAATGGAAATATCCTTTATACATTTGAACTTCCCTTATAAAAGAATAACTTCTACTCTGTTTCCAGAGCTTCTCCTGCGTCTGGCAGCTTCTCAAAAAATAATCAGCTTGAAATAATTCTTATGCCAAAGAAACCATACTTTGGGGTGGCATATTTTGCATGTGAATCAAATACAACGCCACAATTTTGGCTGAGCAAACTTAGCCATGATAGTGGAGAAACAGCTGGCCTCAGAATTAGGCACTGACTTCATCCTTGCCAGGGAAATTTAAGCAGACCAGTGGTTTAAGTCTTGACCAGCACAGAGAGGCAATGTGGGAAAAGGGATCCACGTTTCATTATTTATATGAAAAAGTCAGCAACCTCCTCTTTGTCCTGGTTCTGTAACTCTCTTCCTAATTCATCACTCTTTGGCCAGGACGGTGAACAGACTGGCTAGATCTTGACCCTGCTGTGTATGTCTAAGAGTTCAGGGCCTGGAGTTAGACGAACGGCACACTCATGGCACCAGCCGCTGGCCCCTCAGCTTGTCTTGGGAGGCACCAGAGCAACCAGGTTGGCAAGAACACACTGCCAGTGAGAGGAAACCACAAGTGCCCTGTTCCTCCACAGGCAGTCATGCTTTTAATATAGAAATGATAGCATGTTTTTATATTAATGGGGTTTTTACTGGGCCCATAATTTCTTTCCTCTGCATTCTCTCTCCTTCCCTCTCCTTAAATTACACTCCAAGCCCTCTCTTTTTTGTCTTCTCTGCTTTTACGAAGCTTCTACCGTCCAGTAACTTCTGAGGAACTGAAGTTAGGAATGTGAACCTGACATCAAAGGCCATCGCCTTTTACTGCTTGGGACCACCTCTCCCAGAGCTTGGAGGCCTTTTTGACTATCTCCAACCATGCCCTTGAGGGAGGGGGGGCAGGCCAGAAGGTGCCCTTTGGGTAAGTGGCTCCTGTAATAAGCCGACAGCTGCAGCTGCTGTCCACGCTCATGGGAGATTCTGAAGCCAACTGTACAAATTCCTCAAGTTTAAACGAAAATGGACCTAAACCCCATAAAGGAATGGAAAAGATGAGCTCCCCTCTGTGGAAATGCTCTCACACCGTCGCTGATCTGCCTCATGTCCTGGCTATTTTGGATGCTGTGGATCATTTCCAGGAGAATTTCTTTCTCTTGCTCAACAGCAGTTGCTGCTTCTCTCTCAAAGCTTCCACCCTATATGAATTGGGAAAACAAAAGTTACCACATGGAAGTTTAACTTTTCCTCATCTCATTTGCTCCAACAGTTTAAAGATCACTAGGAATACTTCCCAAAAATTCTTTATCCCTCTTTAAAATTTAAAAAAAAAAAAACATTCTGTTGTTTTATTTTATTTTTTTAAAAGATATTTATTTATTTATTTATTTGACAGGCAGAAAGGAAACAGGCAGGGGGGGAGGAGTAGGCTCCCCGCAGAGCAGAGAGCCCGATGTGGGGCTCGATCCCAGGACCTTGAGATCATGACCTGAGCTGAAGGCAGAGGCTTTTAACCCCACTGAGCCACCGAGGCGCAAAAACCCTCTGTTTTTTTTTTTTAAATCCCCCGACCCCACTCCCACCCTTCCTCCCCACTCGTATGGCAATCATTCTATCAGTGTTTCTCTATTTTGTATTTGTTCTTAACACAATATATATATTTGCGTTTTTCATCTATTTTCAATTTACGATATCTCATTGTTTCTTTCTTCACTCAACATTATTTTGTTAGGAACCATCCAGCTTCCTACCTAAAGATCTAATCAGTCACTTCTGATTACTGCATAGCCTTCCATGTACATCCACCTGATTTTACCTCTGCTCTCCCAGTGGAAACACTCACTTTGTCTCCTCATTTTTCATCACCACAAAAAACAAAACAAAACAAAACGCTTTCAGCAAATACATGGACTTCAAAAAGAATCTCCTTGCAATAGACCCCCAGGGCAGAAGTGCTAAGACACAACGTAAGTGCAACCCTCAATTTCAATTTAACTCAGTGCTACCACGGCTTTCCAGAATGGCTAGACTAGACCATTGTCAGGAAGCAAGCAAGCATTCTTACCCTCCTCCTTCAAGTCCCCTTAGCTGGACTAAGAAGCAAATTGATATGAGACAAATTAACAGGGGAGAAAACAAAATTTAATAGTGTACATACAGGGAATTCACATAGACATGGAAATTCCAAAGACAGGCAAAATGAGGTATATGTTATTTAAAATGAAGGAGAAGGGGGTACAGGTGAGGGTTACGGTTAGGGTTACATTTCACAGGGTGATAAGAGCAGATGTTTGGGTAATTAGATGTTTGCCCCGCCACACAGATGAGCCACTCAGATAAAATTTATCTCTGCTTATAACCTTTATTCTATCCTGGGAAAGACCCCTAACTTAGATTCTTCTGTGTGGTTCAGGGGCGGGGCGGAAAATTTCTTGGGAGTCTGCAGGCTCTCAAGTGCCTTCAGCTCTAAATAAACCTACACGGCAAAGGGCCACATTCGGCGGCAGGGGGGCGGGGGCGGGGGGGGGGGGGCGGCTATCCTGTGCTCCTTCGCAATATTCCCCAGCAGCAAAGCACAGGATCCCCTGTGTCCTCACACGCCCGACCAACACTCAGCATTTTTCCAACTTCCTATTTGTTGCCAGTCTACTAAAGTACACAGTGATATGTTCATACTTAATTTGCATGTGTCTCTCGATACTAATAATTTTGGATGTCTCTTCGTATTTTTGTTAACCTGTTCATAGCCTTTTCCTGTTTTTGTTTTCCCCTTCTCCAAAACAGGGGTTATTGTCCTCTTGTTGGCTTGCGTACTCAAGGAATTAATCCCATGTTAGTTTATAGACATTATAATCATCTTCTTCCATCCTATCAAATATGAATTTTGTTCAGGATATCCTTCACTGAATAGATAATCCTTACTTTGAAGTGATCAGATTAATCTTTACTTGGTTTTATTTTGCCTTACAGTTTATGCTGTTTCGAAGTTTTTACTTCAGGTTTTTCCCATCCTAGCTCATAGGTGTTTTCCTACCCTTCTTCCTATTAACTTTATTGCTTTACCCTCTCGTATTTATGTCTTACTCCCCGCTGAGTAAGGAGCCCAATGTGAAACCACATCCATTTCAGACCCTGGGATCATCATCCCCAAGCTGAAGGCAGATGCTTAAACCTACTGCGCCACCCAGGTGTCCCTGATTCTTCTAGACTGATGATTGTATCATCTATACAAAATTAGAGCTGAGCTTTAATCTCTTTCTTCGTATTATATTGACTAAAGTCCGCTTTACTTTATTAAACAGAAGATCTTTTTTTTTTCCTGAATTTAAAGGAAACATCTCTGTAGGTTTATATGAGTTTAGGTTTGTGGTATAAAGCCCATATCAAACTACAGAAGCACCAACTTTCCCCTAATTCCCCGAAGTGTACAACACACCCATGCACTTACTACACATTCACATGATCATGCCCCAGTCACTAAAGAAAAGTCTGTGGAATCAGGAGAGGAAGAAAAAAGAAAATCCTGTATATTTGCCAAGTGCTGGTTAGTTTCAGGGGCACTTCTTGTTATACATTACCCATATATAAGTTTGCCAACTTTTGCAAAATGAACAGTGACAGACTTATTCTCAGTGTTGAGATACGGCCGTAGAAACCACGAGATCAGGGATGCCCTGGGTGGCTCAGTTGCCTCAGTTAAGCAGCTGCCTTCGGGCTCAGGTCATGATCCCAGGGTCCTGGGATCGAGTCCCACATCGGACTCTCCTTGCTCGAGGCAGGGAGGCCTGCTTCTTCTTCCTCTGGCTCTGCCTCTGCCTGCCTCTTTGTTTGCCTGTGCTCGCTCGCTCTCTCACCTCCCTCTGTCTCTCACAAATAAATAAATAAAATCTTAAAAAAAAAAAAAAAAAGAAACATGAGATCAGAAATGGAAGGGGATCTAATCCTTGACTGCTGCTCTAAGTGGGGCACGGAAGGAGCAACTTTACTAATGTTTGATCACATGTCCATTCCATTTAAGGCAACCCTATCCATCCCAACCACACATTTTTTGCCTTTTCCCCAACAGCCATCCACCTGTTAATAAAGAAACCCCAAATAGTACTGAGAGTCACAAATTTTTTTTATAGTTACTAGCGTGTTCTCTATTTTATCAAGATACTAAATATATGTTGAACTCTTGTGTTTATAAGAGGCTAGTAAAAGCAAAGAGCTGGTTAAGATTCTTGCATGGACAAATGTGGCTGGAAAAACAAGAAAAAAAATCTTTTTTTTTTTTTTTAATATTTTTATCTATTTACATTTGACAGAAAGAGACAGACAGTGACCCGAGAGAGAGAGAGAACATAAGCCAGGGGGAGTGTGGGGTTGAAGGAGAAGCAGACTCCTAACCCAGAGGTGAACAGGGAGCCTGACGTGGGGCTCTCATCTACCAGGACCCTGGAACCAAGACCCGAGCTGAGGCAGGAACGCCTAATAGACTGATGGCCACCCACCCGAACGTCGTCCTCTAGTTATAAACACGCACAAAATTTTTCAGGCAGGCAGGCCCACCTGATCCAGCACCATATTCAGTTATGTGCTGGATATACAGTTTAACAGTTCACAGAACTCTTCATGACATGATAAAGTGATAGGGGGGGGGCCCCCAAGTACTAATGGTGGACTCAAAGAGGAGAGAGACCTGAGTTTGGCACTAGATATGAACCACACCAGGACTCTAGTGTTTAAATGACAAAGAGATGAATCATGTGATTGGTAAATGCACTGTTAGGGATGCTGAAAGAAAGCGATGAATTTTTCAAGACTTCATAGTCAGTTTAGAGTTTGTACTCAAATGGTACACCATATAGAGAATCTGAAATATTATTCAAAAAAAGGAAGGCTATTCATTTTACATGTTATTAGGAAAACCACTAAAGGTTCATAGGGGGAGGTTGTTAACAAGAAAATTGGTTTGAAAAAGGGGCCGACCTGCTAGGGAAAAAAATAAGTCTACTCAATAGAAGCGAAGACATCTTTTTGCGCCATTAAATGAGGTTGCCAATACAGAACTCATTAGATGTGAACATTTTTGAGGTGCTTGTTGTGGTTTTTTTTTGTTTTTTTGTGTCCTTGTTTGTTTTTGTGTTTTTGTTTTCCCCCAATACTCGAACTTTGGGCCAGGTGGATGTTCCATTGTTGATTCCCCTGTGAAAAACAGATTTCAATCTTTTATGGAACTTCTCATATACATTTTTATGTATACCTTTTTCATCTCATAGCAAAGATAAAATGCCATTCTTCAGAATGTAAAGATTT